>NW_025335381.1:454151-506036 GCF_004798865.1 Varanus komodoensis | reverse complement strand
AGGAGATGTAAGCTGCCTTGAGCCCTTTGGAGGAAAAAGGCAGCTTACATCTCCTCCTCCATCTTATCCCCACAACAACAACCCTGTGAGGTAGGTTGGGCTGAGAGTCTGTGACTGGCCCAAAGTCACCCAGTTGGCTCCATGGCTGAGCGGGGACTAGAACCCAGATCATCTGAGTCCCAGTCCCAAACTCTTAACCACTACACCACACTGGCTCTCAGTTGACCCACAGACCACGAGGACTTTCCTGCTGTGTTAGTTGTTTGGCACAATAAATGCACGTTCGTTGCTCAGCAGCGGCCGCCTTCGCGCAGGCCCTGCTGCAAGTCCGGGGATGCTGCATTAAGAGAAGCGGTTCGTGGGGAAAGGTCCGCGTCTCCCCCATTCGCTGTGGGACCTGCACGGTTAGATCTGCTCACCGACACCCAGACGCACTTCTAGGGAGCCGATGCCAAGCGATCGCTGCTGCTTCACGAGGCAAAGCGCGGGTCGGTCGCTGGCCGATGCTTCGCCTCTGATGATCGGTCATGTCTTCCCCCCTTCCGCCTTGTTGCGCTCCCCCCCCCCCCCCCCTTCCCCGTCCACCTTCTTCCACCTCTCATCCGCACAGGCTCCATCTCTCGCCCGCCCCGGGCTTCCCATGCTGTTGGCGCCGCCGCGCAGCTCCTACGGGGGAGGCAGCGCGGCTCGTAGGGGGGCGGCCCCGCGCCCCGGGCCACCAGCCGCCCAGGGCGCCGAGTCCTCCGCCGCTGCCGCCCCGAGGCGGGTGCCCAGTGCGAGGCGTCCTCGTTGGCCGGACTCTCCCGAGCAGCGCGGGTCTCGCCCGCACCTGGCGGCGCCCGGGCGCGGCTCCCCGCCGCGCCATTCCCGGGGACGGGCTGCCCCCCCAGCGGCGGAGGCCGCGCGAGACGCTCGGCCGCCCCGCGGGAAGGGCAGGCGGGAGGCCGGGCCCGGGGGCCGCTCCCACGCTCCGAGAGACCGCGGGTCTCCCCGCAGCGGGCGCGGCAGGTGCCGAGCGCACTCCGGGGCCCTGGGCCGGGCTGGGCCGGGGCCAGGTGCGGCAGGTGGCCCGGCCACTCTCCCTCCTGCTTGTGCCATGCCTGGAGCTCGCTTCCCCGCGGAGCCCCGCCTGATCTGCCCTCGCTGAGTCCCGCCGGGGTCGGGGGCGCATTCCCGGGCCGGGCCGGGCCGGGCCGGGGCTCGGGAGACGCCGCGGCAGCGCAGACGAGCGCTGCGGAGGGAGTGGCGTTGACCAGTCCCGGGGCGAGCCGCTGGGAGCCCCTCTGGCCCTTGGTGGGGAGCGTGCGAGTGGCCAAGGGGAGACGCGGCTCCCCCTGCCCCGGTCTGCAGAACGAGGGGAAGCGGGGGCCCTCGCCCTGAGAGCTGCGCTGCGTTGCAACGTGGAGATCGCCGCCTTCCTCACAAACCACCCAGACGCAGGGGACTCGCAGTGCTGGAAACTACTTGCTTTGCGCACGCAGGTCCACATGGGCCCCGTGTGCCCTCTGGAGACACGCGCCCCCGGGCGCCCCTGCCCCAACCTACCGCAGGGTGGGAAAGTTGCTCCTCCCGCTGCAGCGCTTTATCTGCGTTATCCTGGCCGTTTCGGCAGTAAGCGCCTTTTAATTCAACAGGGCTTACGCCCGATCAAATGAGTTCCACCTAGTAGCTGAAAATATATTCATTTTTAACAGCCCTAATTGGTTTTAATTTCTTGTAAACTCCTGGAGCCTCTAAGAATTGGGCAGTATAGAAAAATTAAATAAATAAAATACAGCAACCGGTGCTGAGTAAAGGGGAACTACTACTTGATGGGATTTGGAAATGATGCTTCTGCTACTGCAGCCAAGAATAGCATTTGCCCTTTTTGCAGCCGCATCTCATTGTTGGCTCATCTTCAGCTTGCAGTTTACAACAATACCAAGATCCTTCTCGCTTGCAGTCTTGTGCAGCCAAGTATCCCCCGTCTTTGTAACAGTGCATTTGGTTTCTTTTTTCCTGGGTGCAGAACTTGGCATTTGACCCTTCTGAATTTCATTCTGTTGTTTTCAGGCCAGCTCTCCAACATACCAAGATCACCTTGAATCTTGTTTCCTTCTCCCAGGGAATGGGCAACCCTCTCCATTTTGACTCATCTGCAAACCTGATAGCTGCTCCCTGTCCTTCCCCTTCATAAGAGGCTTTGGGAAGAGTCCTGGACCCCAGAATAGTTTCAGGGCTACCCCACGTTGTGTCTTCCAAGAGCTGGGACAGGCTGACCAGCAGATTTCCCTTAAAGCATTTTTTCCAGTGCATATTGCATATGATCCAAACAATCTTTTTTCTTGCCAAGAAAAAATGCATTATTCTTCTCGTTCGCAAAGCCCTCTTGCTGAGTTTCCTTGTCAAAACTTCCTGAGGGCCGACAGCAGATCCCAGCCCCTTCCTGCCCCCGCACCCGTTCCTCCTCTCCTCTCTCTTACTTTTCCCACTTCATCTTCATTCACTCCAGGCACGGAGCGAGGCCCTGGGAGCGGCTTGCCGTTTACCTTGTTCTGTGGAGTCTGCAGTGGGAATTCTGCTGCCTGCTGTTGTTTGTTCTCCTGGCATTGATCAAGATCTTTTTCTGCATGAGAAGCAGCAGAGGAGGAGAGGAGGGAATGCCACAGTGCTCATCGCTGAGAGGTGAACGATTCCCTGGGTGATCCTCAACAAGGGCAAGGTAAGCGCCAGGCAGGTCATGCCGTGGATGGAGCGGGGCCCTTCCTAGGTTGACTGCCTGTCTCTGTAAAGGCACTGCTTACCTCCTGGGCTGGGCACATGGCCAGGCCAGCGGGAGCTTGGCTAGCTAGGAAGGCCTGGCATCAGCCTTGTTTACCTCCCCCCCCTCCAAATACCCCTTTGGAAGATGAGCCCGGGCCAGGGTGCGAGAGGGGCATGTTTTCCCAGGGGTGGCCTCTGGCCATTTCAGCTCTCGGAGGGAAAGAGGGAGAGCAGGGCCACTGCCTTTCTCAAAGGCACGGGAGTCCTCTTGGGCCTGGCTCTGGCCAGGCTGGAGCGCGCGCGCGCACACACACACACACACGTGCCAGCCAGCCCAGGCCTCCGTTTCTGTCTCATTTAGCTGCCACGAGTGGCAGAACTGTTGGGCAGGAAGAGCTAGCTGTACGTACATGCCAGATGCAGCCGTGCATGCGTGTTTACAGTGAACGGCAGAACTGTTCTGGCTGGTGGAAGTTGCGGACACACCTTTGACACCCGTGGCGTTGTTCGCGGTACCCGTAGAATCGCCTGTTTCTGAGGGCCCCCCCCCCGCCCCCAGTGAATGTGCATTTTGCTGCAAGGAAGGAAGGACGGACGCGTGAGCGCTGGGTGCGGCCAGGGGACATCATATCGCCACTCATGTTCCTTTAGCTTGTGATTACTCATCACTTGGCAAGAATGCGCTTCCTAGATAGAAGTTGCCTGTGAGGAATGGTTAATTTACGGCACACCATGTCATTGTGTCATCTGCCCATGTTGCAGAAGCGTGTCACCCAAGTGGATTCAATAGAAACAATTCTCCCACAGCAGCAGGGGTGGGTGGATGGATGGACAGCTTTGTTTTTGAACGAGACAGTCTCTGGAGACAGTCCATGAGCAGAATCCACGCATGCAGAAAGCTGGAAAGGACAAGCTCCAACGTGTATTCCGATCTCGGGTGCATTTTCCACCCAGTGACCTCCCCATCAATGTCCATCTGCACAGTCCTCAGCTCAGGAGAGGGAAGGCTTACTTTTTTTCCCCCAAATTTTATTATTTTCTCTACAAATCTAAACTAAAACAGCAATTATTCCCGAGACATCGGACATACTGGGTTGACATCTTACTTTTTTTTTTTTACAATCTATAACCATATTCAATTCTACATATAGTCCCACTTCTCTAACCAATAATAAAAAGAATTCCAAGTTTGATAGAAGTATGTATCTTCCTTCTTCTTCAAAGACAATCTATCAATTTCCATGCAATCCAAAATCTTTTTTAAGATCAGCTCTTTGGTAGGTGGCTTTTCATTCCTCCAGTGTTGGGCAAATACAATCCTTGCCACAGTAATTACATGTAAGATCAAATATATACATTGTTTATCAAAAACATTAGGAATGATGCCTAATAAAAATACTTCAAGTTTAAATATTAAAGGCTTTTGTAGCATTTCCTCAAGCCATTTGTGTATTTTAACCCAGTATTTTATTTTATTATTTTTTTGCCTTAACACAAGTCCACCACATATGATAGAAAGTACCAGGTTTTTGCTTACATTTCCAACATCTATTTGACATATTTGGGAATGTTTTTGCTAGTCTATTCAGCAATAAGTACCATCTATAAAACATTTTATAAAGGGTTTCTTTATATGAAGTTGCTAAGGTTATCTTAATATTTCTTTCCCACAGCTTTTGCCATTTCTGTAACTCAATATTATATCCAAAATTTTGTGCCCATGTTATCATAGCTTCCCACTCCCCTTCCAACCCTCCTGCCCTCCTTCTCCAGCCTCTTCCCCCACAGCAAGATTTGAGGGATACTGATTTTGTGAGGTCAGCCCCAGAGCTCAGGTGCGTTGGTGAGAGGAGACCTTTCCCACTGGCTCTGCTCTCCCTTGTGGGGCCACTCCAGGCCATTCCTGCAGCCCAGAAGTGGGCTCCAGGGAGGTCCCCCAAGCAGCACCCACTCCTGTCCCCATTCGCCCCAGTGCATGGCCTTTCTTCTCAACAGCCTGAATCTCTGACATTGTGAGCCGGGTGAATGTAGGGGGTTATTGCCATGCGTAATGCCATTCTTACTCCGTGGACCCTCGGCGGGATTGCTAGCCGCCCGCCATCCACAGGCCCTTTCCCTATCAACAGGAAAAAGAGAACAAATGCAGTGTGCTTGCAGGGGGTAAACAGCGGTTTCTGAGCTCCGGGTGAGGGAGGGGCAGTGAAGATCGGGAGAGAAAGGTGGGGACACGATAGTCTATTTGGGGTGGGCTGCAGTGCATTACCCACAATGATTGTGGAAGATGGAAGTCCAGATATATGTCATGGTGGACTTTACAAGTCAGATGCCATCAGAAGAATGACTGATAAGAGAAGACATGTACTTTCCCTGGAGGCTTATGAGGAGATACTATTTTTAAGCAACTTAAAATGATAAGATATATCCCTTGAAATGCCTTCTCCTGGTCACGTTTTGAACAAATACAAAAGCCTTGTCTTAGCTTGTGAGCCTTTTCCTGGCCCTGCTGAGCTCCCGAAGACTCAGCAGAGAAGAAAGTGCAAGATTTGATGCTCGCACCAAGGGGTCTGACGGGAGTCTTTGCACGTCCAGCCTGCCCCACGCACTGCTCCTGGCAAGCGTTCGGCTGGCCGAGGGCTCGGGGCGAGCCGGCACTTCCGCCCTCCCTGCCATCCCGTGCCTGAAGTAAACCTGGGTTGTCCTG
This sequence comes from Varanus komodoensis, assembly GCF_004798865.1. NCBI lineage: Eukaryota > Metazoa > Chordata > Lepidosauria > Squamata > Varanidae > Varanus > Varanus komodoensis. The sequence goes on along the minus strand of NW_025335381.1, from coordinate 500,593 downwards.
GAAGTGCAGTGGTTTCTCCCGGCCGCTCTGAGGAGCTGCGTCTTCCGTGGGCCTTTTGCTCTGTGGGTGGCGGGCGCGGCCAGGCAGCCTCTTCCTACCGGCTCATTCCTCTCTCAGCAGCTCCTGGCCTCACGCTCCTGTGTCAGGGACCAGGAAGTCCGGGGCCGCCTTGGTGGCTCCCTTGCCCAAGAGGCTGACGTGGGCAGGAGCCATCTCTTGCGCCCTTCCTGTGCGAAGGAAGCGTCTCCCCCCCGGGGGCCCCCCCCCCCCCCCGCCCCGCACCGCTCGTGTGCTCCAAGCGTCCTGACTGAGCTGGAGTGATCTACAGCCATCGAGACAGCGGAGCTTTCTGATGACAAAAGTGCAAAGGGTTATTATCTCAGGGTGACGTCCTGGGATGGCAGGAGCAGCTGGCCAAGCACCACAGACCTTCCCCGCTCTCCTCGCCCCCTCTCCACAGGTGGCCCCGCTCAGCGTGGAAATGCTCGAGTGACAGGCCGGACTGAATCCCACCCGAACATCCTGCTCCTTCAACCCTTGGAGGCAGCATTTTACAAAGCCATTCTTCCTATTGTGGCCCCCATCCCTGAGGGAGGCTGTGCTGAATCTCGCTGCGCCTGCCCGCTTGTCGGGTGGCGTGAAGGCCGCCACATGGATGGGAGCAAGCCAGGCAGCTCGGGCTTCCCACGCTGCCTCTGGTGGGTGCGAGCGGGACGCCCCAGGGATCATGTCCTGCTTCCAGGCACGCTGAAGAATGCAGAGAGAAGTGCCGCAAGCAGATTAATGGAGGGGCTTACTTGATCATGTGCAAGCAGCGCGATTGGAGGCCGCTGCAGTCCAGATGTGTCCCTGAAAGGGCAGTGCAAGGCTGTGCCGCAGAGAGGCAACCAGGCCTTTGCAGACGGCTCCCTGTGGAGAATGGGGTGCCATGCAGCAACCCGCCAGATCCAGTCCACGCTCAGGCAGGCCGGCCGGCCGGCAGGCAGCGCCTGCGCCAGGCTGCTTTGGCTGCTGAGGCTGGCGTGGGCCCTCTGTTCTTCAGGGCAGAAGGAGACTGCTGTTTTTTGTAAGCCGTCCAGAGACTCTAGTATTGGACAGCATAGAAAAACTTGAAATAAAGAAATCTCCCCCATTCCTCTTCACGTATTAGAGAAGGATGCAAAGAGATTGCCATACGCACAATTCAGAGAGGCCCTCGGGGTCCCCAGACGTTCAAGAGGTGGGTGCTTTTGGGGCCCCTGTGGGAGTCTGTGCCACGCCTGCAGTGGAACTCGCCACACGTGCCACGAGAGCCTCCACTGCACACGGAAGGGGTTTGCTTCTGGGGCTTCGGCTGGTGGGAGGAAACTTCCAGTTGTTGTGGAAGGTGCTCAGGCAGGCTGGATCTCTGGGAGCGACGAGGAGGTGGGGCAGCCCGGAGAATGCCGATCTCCACGCCTCTGCAGGAATCCAGTTCTGCTGACGGAGAGAAGGCGTGGGCTGCACGCACGGCCTCTGCCTCCCTCTGGGGCTGAGCAGGCCTCTGGAAAGGCCATGCGGGGCTCTTATCCAGGAACATTCGGGGACTCTCTCCGGGGAGCCCCCTCCCGTCCGCCTGCCCCGGACTTCATCAAACCGTGAAGGCAGGAGTGGGCGGACTGGAATGCGGCTTGGGGCACTGCCGCCGAATCTCCCCCTTCCTCGTGTTCCAGCCGCATGGGTGGCCCCGATGCGTCTTAGCCCTGAGAACTCTCCGTTTTGGTGCTGAGAGCAGAGAGGTCACTGCTCAGACCAGAGGGCTCCCAGCACCCCCTGTGAAAGGAGAGATGACTAGAGCCCCCTTGGCCCATTCACCGCCCCCCCCCCACATGGATGCCAGATTTGATTTCATCACCCTCAACATGGCAGCCTCTTGAGGAGCCCTCTTTTGCGAATGGACCGATTTAGTGCTTTCTGTCCCCCAAAATTTTAATTTTAAAATACTTGTAGTCACCTTCCAATATAAAACTCCTGAGGCAGCTTAAAGACAATTCAGTAGTGCATTATCCCAGAGAGACAATAGACTCTATGAAGAAGGATAAACTGAAAGAGGGCCGTGATAACTCTCGGCAGCCATTGAGAGTGTTCCATTCCATGCATTTGTCTAATCCCTTGGGATCTGCAAATCCCAAGATGGTGGCCGTCACTGCATCTCACAGCAGCAAATTCCATCGTGTGAACGATGCCCGGTGCGGACAGGTCCTTCCTCTTGACTGGCCCAGATTGGCCACTCTTCATCTCCATCTTCCTCCATTAGGTTCTCCACTCTATGAATTTCACACACTTCAATCATATATATATATTCTCCTCGCCCTTATTTGCCCTTTTCTGAAGGAAAAGAACCCCAAACATTCCCAGTTTTCCACACCGCACAACCCACGGATTTCTTCCCACGGTCTCGGTGAGAGAGGCTGAACAAAGACCCATCCGCCTCCCAGGCTTCGGGCTGCTCAGAAACAGATGGCCTGAGCTGAGGACGCCCTTGTCCAGGGAGGCAGCCGTGGCCTTTGACAAAGCAAGTCGAAGAAGAGAACGGGGGGGGGGCGGGCCCAGCGGGGGGGGGGGGGGGGGGGGGGGGGGGGAGCGCCGCCTGAGCCCCTCCCCAGTGCTAGTAGGAAATGGGCCCCGCAGCTGCGGAGGCAGGCCAGAAACGCGCAATGCGCTTGCCTGCAAGGAGTCCGTGGGAAGATGCCCACTGGGATTTTCCAGGCTGTGAATAGCTGCAGATACTACCAGAGACTTCCCCAAAGAAGCATTTTAATAAGCGGTTGCTTCTTGAGCAATACGTGTTCTGTATGCTCCTTATATTCTTCTTCAGAGTCCTTAGAGACAGCCCATTTTACACTCCCTAATTGTGGGGGGGGGGGGACTGAAACAGCAGCACGGGGGTGTCCAGCACTCGCCTGACTGGCAGGAGACTTGCCGTCGGCCGGAAAAACTCTGCTCGGCTCGCTTCCTATTCTCACACAGGACTTCCTGTGTTTATGTCCTAGCTGGCTGAACGTGATGCCGTGACTCGGGGTGGGGCACAGGGGTTGCAGGTCGTAAAAGAAATGTGAAAAGTAATTTGAGTATATTAAGTGAAAATAAAAAATGAAGGCATAAATTCCAAGCACAGCTGGAAAACCCCCATGGCAGCTTTCGTAGCAAACTGGCCGCATTGATCATTTCCAGATCTCTCTGTCTCCTTTAGAAGGAGTTTAACCCACCACTGTACAGAGGCGGTTTCCTTAATTTTCATAACGAAGGTAAAATACGCGGTTTGCATGAGCTTTTTCCAAGGGTTTCTATTTCTGCCTTTCTATACAATCTGTTAACAAGGCCAGTGTCATGGCTAGGGCCTGATCAGGCACCAGGACCCAGACAGCCAGCACAGCCACAGGCCCGTTCCCAATCATAGTCAGGCAGTCCAGGGGTTGAGGCCAGCAACAGGAGGACAAAGCCAGCCAGTCCAAATAGAGCAGAGTAGTCAGAGCCGGTCAGGAGCTGAAAGCCAGAGAGACAAGCCAAGGAGAAGCAGGCACCTGGGACTGGAGGTGGAGCAGGTGGAGCCAGGCAGGTCCAGAAGTGAGGGCAGGAACAAGGCAGCAGGCACAGCTTCCAGGAAGCACAGGAAACTCCAATAACATCAAGATCCTTTGCTGCCGAGGCCACATCTGAATGGAAGAGCCGGCTCTTATACAGCTCCTTCCTCAGGACTTCCAGGTGGTGCCCGTAACATCCCAGGTATCTGTGATTGACTGTGGGCCTGATCCTGCAACCACCAGGGCTGCTATGCTGCTCTCTGGCCAGGAGAGGGAGCCCTGGTGCTGCCTCAGGACCTCACTGCTAGGTAGTATAACTCAGAGGTGGCAAACCCATGGCACGCGTGCCGCAGCGGGCACACAGAGCCCTCTCTGTCGGCACGTGAGCCAAGGCGCCCCAGCAGCCGAGCATCGGATAGCAGCGCACAGAGGGGCCATGCACAGGCTCGGAAAGGAGTAGCAGCGCCAGGTGATGACATCACGAACCACGACTCAGTAGCCGTGACTCATCCAAGTTTTTGCATGGCCAGTCACTGGTCTCTTTCTCTGGCGGCAACAGCGGGTGTCTTTCCAGCAGAGGAGAGGGTCTGCCCCTCCATGGTGGCCGGCAAGGGCCAGTCATACATTCAGACCTAACAGAAGCACAGTGTTATATCTTGAGTTGTTCTGGCAATACGAGTCTGTCCACACGCTGGCATGTTCCTGCCCTTGCAGCTGAGTCCCTCTGCCTGAAGAGATTTCTGACTGGTGGCTTTCAGCCCAGGGAAGCTGGCTCAGCTCCCTTCCTCGTGCCTGGTGCCTACAGGGCCTGTCTGGGCTATGCACATCTCTGGCTGAGGCTGAACAGGGAAACATAGAAGCATAGAAACAGAACAAGTCCGACCCCTGGCCCCAGCCGGCCCCGCTCATGACATGCCTACCATGTGCAAGTCTGAGAAATGTTAGAATGAATAATTGGTGACAAACACAAGGAAGAAAAGGAAGAAAAGCACAAAAAGGAAAATATAAAGTTTCAAGTTTTTGTAGCCAGCCACAGGTGGGCCCTAACACACACCCAGCTCCCCTCCGTTCCGGCATCACGTTCGCTTTGCTGGGTGCCTCTCATCCATGATGCCCCGGTCCCGGTTGCTGCTTGCTGCTTCTGTGTTTGTGGCACCATTAATCTTCTCTCTTGCCAGTTCTGGAAGACAGTGCTTGGAATAAAGCGTGGGGCTTCCTCCCCTCCTGGCATTTTCTGGGTTGCAAGTCAGCCATTCTCCTTTCTCTCTGTTGCTAGGAAGATGATCCAGTACACCATCTTGGTGCTGTGCACGCAGCTGGATTGGAGCGTGTTGCTTAATCCGAAGGACCCCAATGTTTGCAGCTACTGGGAAAGGTGAGGCCCTGGGCTGGTGGCTGGGGGTGGGGAGCGGCGGCAATGCGGTTGAAAAGGTTTCCAAGAGTGTACATGGTGATCGCACCCCAACTGTATCTTGCCAGTGCCTCGTCAAAGTGGGGGAGACCGTAAGTTACCTGCACGCAGATAAATGGGGCCGTGCCTTAAGCTCCCCAGTAACATACAAGAAGCACCCTTTATATATCAAAGCGAACCCTTTCCAGTATAATGGCTACCACAGCAGAGGGGGTGGAAGGCAACTGGGATAAAGCCCCATTTTTCCACCAGGATCATATAAATTGCCAGCTGCTTTCGCCTCACCCGCACCCTCTGCAGAGGTCTGGAAATATTCTCCCGGCTCCACTGAATTCTGGCACAGCCTTTCCCTCTGAACTCTTCTCCGCAGAAAGGAGGGAGAAAGGGTGTCACTTGGAACAGCTCCTCACAGCCTTAATTTACATCCTCACAAATTAAGATAGGATCAGAACCGAACAAAACAAAAGCTCTTTTCTAGTTCACGCGGTACTGTCTGTCGGGGCATCTCCATAGCAGCTGTGAGAACGAATACACGAATTCGATAGGAAAGCCCTTTGCGCCTTGAACCTCAGCGCTTGGGTGAACTGTGCTCAGGCGCCCCCTGCAGAGAAGCCCAACTTGCACCAGCACTGTCGGGTAGAGGTGAACCCAACTACACGCTTCCAGAACGTACACAGAGTATTTTATAACCAAGTGGTCACGTGATGCCTTCCTATACAGAACAATCACACAGATCAGCCAGCTACGGATGAAATGGCAAACATTACTGAATGGAGTGCATTTACACTCCGATTGAGTAAATTCCTGCAACTCACGCCAAATTCCGTGTCCATTCAAACATGAACATGCGAGTTGCTGGGAAATCATTCACGAAATCTTGCTACATTGTGGAGGATCTGGGGGCACCAGCCAGCAAGGCTGCTTAACCCAATCCTTTGTGCATAAACTGAGAATTCCTTGGAGGACTGCGGAGCAACAGTGTAGCAACGGGATGCTTTACACCACTGGGCGGCCGCTGAACGGACCCTGGGAATTTCCCAGCATCACTGGCCTGTGGCCAGCCAGTTTCTGAATTCAGTTTCTCCTGAATGGGAAGCTTGTAGGCAGGACAGGAATGCAACCACAGTGAAGGAACGCGACTCTTTTTCCTGCCAACATTGTAGATAATGTAGAAGCAGAGCGAGTCGAAGGGGTCTCCTGGGCCATCTAGCCTGACCCCGGTTCTAGCCGGCTCTGCTCACGACATGCCGCCATGTGCAAGAGTGTGAGTCCGTTTCGGTGTTTGCATATGGCGGTTTCTCTGCCTGAAGCCCTGCGAACACTTCCGCCGTGATGCTGTCCCACCACTGAAGGCGACTCCCTGTGCTCCCCCAGCTTCACCAGCCCCTCCAAGGAGTCCCATGCGCAGCCCTTTGCCCAGGCCTTCCAGGGGCCTTGTGAGAGGACCTGGCCCTTCCGGAAGATGTGCACTCAGCACAGGTAAGGCGGGCGGGCGGGCACAGCGGGGGGGCTGCTGGGAGGGTCCATCAGGAGCCCGAAGGACTCGGCGATGCTCCGTGGGGCTCCCCGTGGTGGGAGAAGAGGGGCGCAGGCGACTGGCCTCTGTGCGGTTGCCAGAAGTGCCTGTGCCGCGTGCCGGGCTGGAAGGGTGCTGGTGAAGCTTCCTTGTCCCCTGTGGCTGCTGGCTCCTCTCTTGACTTGGGCAGTTATGCGTGATGCTTGCGTTGCCGGGAAAACCCCAATGCCTCTGTGGGCTCTCCCCGGACGGAGTTCTCCAGAAAGCACTGCTGTTCTTGGGTGTGGGGTGAGGCCCTTCCCGATGGGGGCTCTGCAGACATCTGCACATTGGTGGGGCAGTCCTAGCGGGGTTCCTGCATCTCCCGGTGGCAGAAGGTCCCCAGGGGAGGGGAGTGGCAGGCCTGGTGGGAGGGGGCTGCTTCATCCCACTGTTCCATCTTGGCTTCCACCAAGGAGATGCTCTTGGCCAGCCTCCCCTTCTGCCCCAGGAACGGCAGCTGCTCAGGGCGGCCTGCCTCCTCCACTGCCCCTGCCCTGCCCTGCCCGGGGCACATAGGATCGGGAGGCCCCTGGCCTTCAGGGACGTTCTCCGACTTCCGCAGAGTCGTGTACAAGGCAGCCTATCGGCAAGCAGTGAAGGTGGACTACAGGAAGCGCTTTCGCTGCTGCACGGGGTACTACGAGAGCAGCTCCAGCTGTGTCCGTAAGTACCTGCTGGCATCCCAACAGCAGCAGGAGTGGGCGGAATCCATCTCAGCTGGGGCCCAATTCCACTCCGGAGCAGACTTCAGGGAGCCGAAGGCAGAGGTGGAGCTGCGGGACCCCAAACCACAGCCTGTCTTGACTTCGAGCTCACCAAGCTGGGCAGGAGCCTGAGCAGAGGCCTTGCAGCCTCTCAGAAGAGGGAGGAGAGGCCACCAAACCAGGACCCCGTCCTACCCCCTCTCCCCTCTCTGCTGCAGCACACTGCACCCACGAGTGTGTGCACGGGAGGTGTGTGGCTCCAGACCAGTGCCAGTGCGAGCAGGGATGGAGGGGCGCCGACTGCTCCAGCGGTGAGTCTCCCTCTCACGAGCAAGGAAGTGGTGGCGGCACCCATGGAGGGTGTGGGGGAGCGTCTTGCGCCCCGCGGCAGAGCAGTGGCGCAGGCTGCCTCGGAAGCGCCCCCCATGGCCGTAGGACAGACCCCAGGAAAGCGAGGGTGCACGTGTCATGGGGGCCCCGGGTGAACGCTCTGCTGGAGGAACAGCATTTGGGGGGCCGGAGCACGTCCCAAGCACCTCGCGGTTCTTGCTGCGCCTGCTCTGCGGGGCACCCCACACTGCCAGGCTGGTGGACGGCGTGTGTCCCCGGCCGGCCTCACCGGCTCACTCTGTTCCCCAGAATGCAGCAGCCGCTCCTGGGGTCCCGACTGCAGGGAGCACTGTGCGTGTGCCAACGGGGGCTCCTGCGCGCCCTCGACGGGGGCCTGCGCTTGCCCGGCAGGCTACACGGGCCCGCTGTGCCAGGAGCCCTGCGCGGCGGGAACCTACGGCCAGGGATGCTCGCTGGACTGCCAGTGCGGGAACAGCACCGGCTGCGACCGGGAGACCGGGGGCTGCTTCTGCTCCCCGGGCTATGCTGGGCCACAGTGAGTAGGCCGAGGAAGAGCCGGGAGCGCGTTCGGGAAGGGGAGAGCTTCCGGCGTCCTGGCACATCGCTCGCTCGCTCGCTCTCTCTGAAGCTTGCCCTTCCTCCCAGACCATTGCCCCCGAGTCTCCCAGGTGCTCCTCGCGGGGGCCCAGGGCCGGCCCCAGCACCCTTGGACTTCGGCCCACTCTCCGCTGCTGGAGGCACCAGGGCTGCCGAGAACTGGGGCCGGGAAGACTCAGGGCCCTCTCAAGAGAGAGAGGATCTGGCCTGGCCAGGCCTGGCCTACGGAGGGGAGGGGAGTGGGAGTGGGAAAGTGGGTGGCCCCTGGCTCTGTCTCCGTGGGCCCCCGGGAGGAGCTTTCTGCGTGGCGCCCTGTGCGGCCCCTTCAGGCGGTCTTGGGGTGCTAGTGTGGGCTGCTGCATCCGGATTGCTGGCAGCTTCCCCAGAGCTGCGGCCCTACGCCTTTGCTAAAAGGATGGCTTTCCTTTAGTGAGCATTCTGTACCTGAAATGCCACATTAGGTTTCGTTTGTACCCAGAGCTCTGCCAGAAAATGGCGTCCGGCGCAGGCGATGTCCTGCCTTATCCTGGCAGGGGTGCTCGGGCTCCTTCCCATGGGACTGACGTCCCACTGCTGCTCTCTTCCAGCTGCGAGTTCCCCTGCACCAGGGACGCCAGCGGATGGCGGTGCCAGGAGCACTGCTCCTGCCAGAACAGGGGGATCTGTCCCTCCCCAGGGATACATGAGTGCACCTGCCCCCCTGGCTGGATGGTACGTTGCAGAGGGGGAGCACCTGAACGGCGGGATGGCCCCCTTCCCCACGCGGCTTGGGGGACGAGCCTCTCCTTGCGGGCTCAGGGGGGGACCCAAGTCCTCCGTAGCCCATCATCCACCCTCTTGCCTTCCCAGTCACTTCCCTGCTTGAGGCGATCAAGGAGAAGGCCCTGGGTGGTGCCCCGACAGCGACCGACCGGCCTTGCCCTGCTCTCTCCCCCGGCCCCAGATTGGGAGGCTCCCCCCCGCGCGCACACACACAGTTTAACCCGCTGTAACCCTCTTTTCCTACATGGTCTGCACAAGTGCAGCAGAAGTTGCGGGGGGATACTCCCTTGCATGCCGTGGGGGGCTTCCCCTCCATCTGTGGGGAACCTCTTGAGCTGTTTCTGGTGGTGGACCCATTTCACCAGCCACGGGACCGCTGTCTGTTGCTCTAGAGAGAGATTTGGCTATTGGGCAGCAGAGAAATTAAATAAGTCCCCCCCACCCCCCCAAGAAGAGCTTGCACTGGTCTTCCCATCTTCTGGTGAAGGAGCTCCAGCCTTTGCCGACGGCCCCCTCTCCTTCCCCGCACAGGGCGCCATCTGCTCCATCCGCTGCCCGGAGGGACGCTTCGGCTCCAGCTGCCAAAGGGAGTGCCAGTGCCACAACGGAGGCCGTTGTGACCCCGAATCAGGGCAGTGCCAGTGCGCACCGGGCTACACTGGAGAGCGGTGAGGAGGAAGAGCAGACCTGTGGGCTGCAGGGAGGCATACAAACACAATCAGTCGCGCAATCCTTGCAAGAGCCAGGAAGAAACACAGCCCCGGACTTGGGGGTTGCCCGCAGCAGCCCAACCTTTGCCCTCAGAGGCACCGGAAAGTCACTTGGGAATCACCGAGTCTGGACGGGTGGCTGGGGGTGCGGAGGGGGTGCCCAGCTCTGCCTCTGCTCCCCACGCACTCAGCTCTCCCTCTTCCCTCCTGGCCACCAAGGTGCCGCGAGGAGTGCCCCGTGGGCAGGTACGGGCAGGACTGCCGCCGGGCCTGCGACTGCGCCAACGGGGGGCGCTGCTTCCACGTGGATGGCGCCTGCCTCTGCGAAGCCGGCTTCCTGGGCAGCCGCTGTGAGGAGCGCAAGTGCCTGCCTGGCCTGCACGGCCTCAGCTGCCACTTGCCCTGCCTCTGCGACACCCAGCACACCCAGAGGTGGGTCGCCTCGCCCCTGCCTGCAGGGCGCCTCCGCACCGCTCCGCACCGCGCGGGCTGGCCGGCCGGCCGGGATCCGGGCCCCCGGCCCCGGGGGCGGGGGTGGGGGCGGCCGCCGTGGTGCAGCCCAACGAGCAAACGGCCTTGGTTTCTTTTGGCACTCGGGCACGTGGGCAATGGGGGCAATCGCAGGGCATTCTAGGACGGGACGTGGAAGTGGGACAGAAGGGAACGTGCCCCTGAGCAGATCCATTCGCCCACCGGGCAAGTCCCCAGTCTCCGGGCGATGCACGTCCGGAGCAGTGGGGCGAGACCTGGAAGCCACGCGCGGCCTGCCCAGCTGCCTGGTGGGGAGTGAGCTCGGTCCGCCTTCCCGCTGGGGCTGGTGGGCAAGCAGGGAAGTCCCTGGCCATTGGAGGGACTCCCTGGCCCATTTCCCCTCTCCATGGTGGAAGGAGAGCTGCCCAGCTGCCCATGGAAGAGTTGGGAGCTACTCAGACCTTCTTTCCTGAGAGAGGAGGCCCGGGGTCTTCACACGCTGACCAGGGGCCCTTGGGGCTCCCCAGAGCCCGGCCAGCCGTGCCGCCAGCCAGGGGGCACTGCGAAACAGGCCAGCCTCGGCAGCGAAGCTCAGGCCCCGAGGCCTCCCCAGATCACCGCGAAGGCACGCCGATCGAAAGTGCCGAGTTACCTGCCTGCTAAACCCAGGACTTGTTGATGGGAGCACCTGCCTCTGTTTCCCCAGCTGCCACCCGCTCTCCGGGGAATGCACTTGCCGGCCAGGCTGGGCAGGGCTTTTCTGCAACGAGACCTGTCCCCCGGGTTATCACGGAGCCGGGTGCCAGCACCCCTGCCTGTGCCTGAACGGGGGGACCTGCAGCAGCGAGACCGGGCTCTGCACCTGCCCAGCCGGATTCCTGGTGAGTCCCTCCGGAGGCTGAGGTGGGGGGGGGGGCTGCGCCAGCCCTCCTCACCGCGGCTGCTTAGGCCTGACACAGGACATCAGTGCCCTGTGGGCGGCCCTGGCGAGATATTTGATGGGTGGGAAGTTGAAACAGCAGGTAAAATGCCCCCCCCACGCACCCTCACCAGCAGGAGCCGGCCACCTTAGGAAAGCCGGCAGGGAGCCCCGCGGGCTGTGGCTGTCGCTCTCTGGGGCAGCCCCTGAATGCCTGCCAGCCCCTCAGCCAGGTGGGCTGGGTAGAGACTCCTGGCAGCGCCAACCCCTACGCCCTCCTGCCTCCCCAGGGTGAGCACTGCTCCAGCCCCTGCCCCGCCGAGACATATGGCCTGAACTGCTCGCACCACTGCACCTGCCAGAACGCCCTGGCCTGCTCCCCCATCGACGGAAGCTGCACCTGCAAGGAAGGTATGGAGCTGGAGTGGGGGGCGGGGTCAGCTCCTGGGCCCCGTCCCCTTTGCCCAGGCACGGACTCAAGGGCCATTGGGATCGCTGGATCCGGCTCCTGCGATGCCAAGCACTGGGCTTCCTGGCCGGAGCAGCTCAAGGGCCGCGTTCCTCCCCTTCCCACTGCCCGAGCCGTTCCTCTGTGGGGCCAGCCGGCCTCGCGTGCTGCCACCCTCACAACCGCCGACTTTCCCCCTGTGTCTCCCCCCCCCCAGGCTGGCGAGGACCAGACTGCGCCCTGCCCTGCCCGGCTGGAACGTGGGGCTCCGGCTGCAACCGCACCTGCCTCTGCGCCAACGGGGCGGCCTGCGACCCGGCCGACGGGCGATGCGCGTGCACACCAGGCTGGGCCGGGAGCAGGTGCCAGGAGCCGTGCCCAGTAAGGCCGCCAGGGTCCCCCCGGCCCTCTCCCCAGGCTGCCGAGCGTGCCGGCTCTGCAAGGGGAGGCGCTGGCATCTGAAGGAAGGCCCCCTCCCGTGTTCCCCCCCAGTGGCCAGAAATGCCGCATGCTCGCGCTCGCTCTCTCTGCCCCTGCCATTAAGTTTCCCACGGACAGGCAAGGCTGTCAGGAGAGCAGAGAGAGGAGCAGCTGGTGGGCGGTGGGCTGCCGGACGCTGGGGGCTGCCCGCCGGAAACCTCTGCTCCCTCACACCCGAGCCTCCCCCACCCCCAGAACTGGTTCTACGGCCTGAGCTGCGGCAGCAAGTGCTCCTGCCAGAACGCGGACGGCTGCGACCCAGAGTCGGGACAGTGCCGCTGCCGACCCGGGTGGACAGGTGAGGGCAGGGCAGGGCAGGGCCACAGAGGAGCCTCTCGGGCTTGGGAGCAGCGAGCAAGTGGGGAGAAACACCGCGGACCTCGGCAACCTCCAGTTCTGCACACAGCCGGGGTCCTGCAGCTGTGCTCGGCCGCAGAGCGGCAGCCAGCTCCAGACTGGGCCCATGGTTGCCGCCTCGGCAGGCACCTTGGCCCGGCCCGCGTGTTCCCGCTTGGGCCACGTGTGGAGATGAGCTGCGCGCCGTTTGCCCTGCAGGTTCCCTCTGCACCAAGCCCTGCTCCTGCAGGAACGGTGCTGCCTGTTCTCCAAAGGACGGGAGCTGCGACTGCCCGCCCGGCTTCCGTGGCCCCACCTGCCAGCGCCGTAAGTGAGCCCGTCCCCAGCCGGTCCACTCAGGGGAGCCCCGGGCAGTACCGAAGCTCCGGTCTGGGCAGTGGGAGGGTCAGGCAGAGGGGCCTGCAAGCCGGCAGTGGGCCCCGGCCGGCAGAGAAGCTGCTGAGGCTCAGCGGGGTGTGCAGAGCTGGGCAGGGCACGTGGCTCCCAGGGCCCCCCAGGTGGAGGAGCGTACCCTCCCACGCCACTCACAGCCAGCCTGGCTCCACACACTCCCGAAAGGCTTGCTGCGCCGTGCGGGCCCTGCCGGCAGCGAGGGCAAGGGCAGAGGCAGCTTTCGGGCGTCCGTGGGGCAGGGTGCCCTCTGTTGTCCACTGCAAGAGGAATCGAGGGCCGCTGCGGTCAGGTGGGGTCTGAGAGGAAGCGGCCTTCCGGAGGACCGGAGCAGCGGGAACAAGCCCTCCTCCTGCTTCCCTGCAGCCTGCCAGCCGGGGCGCTACGGCAAGAGGTGCTCCATGGCCTGCACTTGCGCCAACCACTCCGCCTGCCACCCCGTGGATGGCTCCTGCGCGTGTCCTCCTGGGTGGAGGGGCAGCGACTGCTCGCAGCGTGAGTTGGCCTGGGCGGGATTCCCGGGCACAGGCTGTGGGCTGCCTCCCGAAGCCGGGCAACACCAGCCCTCCGTCGCTCGAGGGCAGCGGTGGGCGCCCGAGCGCCCATCCCAGCCCCACTTCGCTGCTCCGGTTTTGCAGGCTGCACTCCGGGGTTCTTTGGGCAGAACTGTGCCCGGACGTGCCAGTGCGTGAACCAGGCCCTGTGCGAGGCAGAAAGCGGGAGCTGCTTGTGCCCCCCCGGGCTTCACCGGGTCCCGCTGCGAGACAGGTGAGGGCGAGCGCGCTCCGGCCTCCCCTCCAGGCAGGCGTGCGCTCCGATGCAGTGGCCGGGGAAGAGCGGTTCCCTTGCCACCTCCCTCACCTGGCTTCTTCCTTCTCGACCACCTGCCCAGAAAGCCCTGGGGAGGATTCCCTCGCTACGGTCCCGGCCCCCCCTGCAGGCTCCCCGTCCCTCGGTGCCGTGGCCGGCATCGTCGTCGCGGCTGCCTTGCTGCTGGCCCTGCTGGTGCTGCTGCTCTGGTGCCGGCAGTGGCAGAAGGCCAAGGAGCGCCAGCACCTCGCCGTGGCCTACGCCGCCGGGAGGCCGGAGAGCGCCGAGTACGCGGTTCCAGGTACGGGGCAGGCAGAGCAGACCCGAGGCGGGTGGCTTGGCCCCCACAGGCTCGGGGAAGCCTGCGAGCTGCCCGTGAGCGGGGGGGGGGGAGAAGGCTTGGGGCACGCAGGTGCTCCCGTGGCCCGGGCAGCACTGCTCAGGCGGGACTGGGGGACCAGTGCGATGGCCGGCGGCCTGCGCTGCCTGTGCGTCCGTCTGCAGGGGGCGTCAGCCGGGGAGCAGCGGCTTTCTCAGCCCCCCGCCTGTGCTTTCCTCCCTAGACATCCCTGCCAGCTACGCCCACTACTACTCGAACCCCAGCTACCACACCCTGTCTCCCTGCTCGCCGTGGGTCCCCAGCCCCAGCAGCCTGGAGCAGCCGGGCTCCAGCAAGGTAAGGGACTCCCCCTCCGGGGTCTGGCCTCCCCCAGCAGGGCCCCTTGCCAGAAAGGGCAGCGGGTGAGAAGCCCAAGGGGAAAGCCTCTGGCCCTGCCCTTCGCTGTGAGCAGGGGGGCTTCTGCGGCCCGGGCAGCCCACGTCCTTCTCCTGCCCTCCACCCATCTCCTTGTCCAGCCAGCATCTGCCCGCCGGGCTACCGCCTGCTCCGGCCCCAGAGACTCCCCTGTTGACCCTCAGCAAGGCATTTGGCCGTGAAAACCGGACTCGGGCTCCTCTCAGCCCAGAGGGGGCCTGATGGCTGCCGTGGGGCTGCTGCGGAGAGCGCTCATCCTCAGACGATCCCTCGGTGCTTGGGGGCGCTGCTCCTCCCAGCTCAGCAGTGGGGCTGCCCTGAAAGCTGAAGGCAGCCGGTGTCTCGGGGTGTGTCTTTGGGCTCCCAGTGGCAGAGCGGCTTGCTCAAAATCTCTTGGGGTGACCTTGCCTCTCCCCACTTTCAGCTGATCAGCAGCCCCAAGCGGGAGTGGCTGGGAACGCATGGGGCGGACTGCAACGCCACTCTGCCGGCGGACTGGAAGCACCACGGGGCAGCCGTGGCACGGAGCCACGTGGGGCAGGGTAAGGCCTTCCGGAGGGGGCGATCCTCGGGTGAGAGACGCCGCGGTGACTGAGGTGCTGCCCCTTCTGCGCAGGCTCTCCCAAGGGAAGGCCTGGGCCACCCTGTCTCTTCCCCGCACACCGTCGTGAAGAATCTCACGTTGCTGGCAAGGGCCCTGCAAACAAGGGACAGGAAGGGTTTCCGACCTGCCTGGCTCTGAGGGGCGTCCGAGAGGCGGCCTGCAGTGGGGAGCTGCGGAGAGGCCCTCTTGGGGTGCTGCTTCCACCCTCAGGCACTGGGGCAGGGGGGGGGAGCGCACGGAGACTGGAACCGAGAGCGTCATCCAGCCAAACGGTGCCTCATCTCCTCCAACATCCTTTCCTTTCCTTTCCTTCAGGTGGGGGCCTGATAGACCGCAGCTACAGCTACACTAACGGGCTCAGAAATTATAAAGGTAACAGGCACTGCTGGGGTGCAGTCTTGGGGTTTGGCTGAGGGGGTGACCCCTGTTTGAAAACGGCCCGCTTCATTCCCCAAGGAGCAAGGCGGGAGACAGCCTGCTTGCCATCGGGGAGGGCTCCGGGGGGGTGCTCCATGATCTTCAGACCCCCCTTGAGGCTGGTCATGCATGGGATGGCTAGCTGCCAGTAAGAGGGTTGGACCAGCCTTTCTAACCATTATAAGGTATGAAGCACCCTACCAAGAACCCGCAGAAAGAAAACATTTTTGAAAAACAATTGAAATAAATCACAGGAGGTGCGCATGAAACATGTCTCCATAAGTTTAAAAAATTAGTGCGTACAGTTTGGCATGAAGTTCAGGAAAGACGGCCCTGTATTCACGCATCTGCAGGTGGCGTTGAAATACAACCCACTCAGCTGCTGAAAAGCATCATTATGACCCGAATCCGTTCCGAGGCAGGAGGAGCATTTCTCCTTCCAAAGGTGCAAGACCAGTCTTTTGGCTATCCAAGGCTGCAGAACATCCATTTGCGAGGTCCTCCAGGGAGCGCGGAAATAATTCAGAAGCACACGTGCCTCGGTAAATCTTAAACAGCCTTCCAAGACCACTGTGTCCTCGTTCCAAAAAGCAGGAACCCGTCCCATGCCCTCTGTGCATAAGCAAAGTGCTCACAGCATGCCATCTGCAATGGTGGGCTGACTCAGGCGAGCCATAAAATTTTCCAGAAAGTGGAAGTTTTGCTGAATAGGATACAGAGTCTCCTCTGAGGCACAAAAGCGAAGTCACGCTGATTAGGCAACACAGAGCATTCGGTTCGTTACTTCATGGTCTTTAAGACTCTGATTATTTGCATCATGCCAATCATACGTATGGCGGGACCCCCACATCCACCACGGGGAGAGGCTCCAAGCCCCCCAGGAAAGGCCTGAAACTGAACAGGAGCAAACACTGCATACGTGGGGGCTCGGGGTGGAGGCCCCTGCCAAAGTGGAGAAACTGCACCGAGAGACAAAGCACGTGAGGCTGGCTAGGGCCACACAGAGTGTGTCCTTCCCTGGAGAGAGTCACCATTTTTCTGCTTTCGTGGGGTGCTGTACCCCAACTTCTGCGAATGTGGAGGGCCAACAGTCAACCTCGGTTAAGTGAAACCATGGTAACTGAAACAGTGGGTCTGGGGGCTCCTGTATTTATGTTTAGAAGTATGTATGGCCTTTCAGGGGTGGCCAAGCCAAGACGCGGGAGCTGTGCGCGACCCTTTGAGCTGATGCTGTGGTTTGCCACTGGCTGTTGCGGGCACCCACCTGCCGCCGGCCACCAGCTTGTGGCTCTCCATCCTCTGACATTCCCCGTGTGGCATTCTCCCATTGAGCAAGCCTGGCTGCCTCAGATGCAATCGCTCAGCTTCAGCCGGTGGATCATGGCCACTCTGCGGCCTAACCCTTAATCCCCCCCCCCCCCCGCAGGTTACAGCAATGAGGAGCCCCTGGGACGAAGCGACAGCTCTCTGAGCAGCGAGAACCCCTACGCCACCATCAAGGACCTGCCCGTCCTGCTGGGCAAGCCCACGGAGAGCAGCTACATGGAGATGAAGTCCCCCTCCAGGTGCGGGACGGCCGACGCGGAGGCCGGCCTCTCAGGAGAGCCTGCCCGGGGCCCGGACGCCGAGGAGGCGGCCGAAGGAGGTACGTGGTGGCAGCCACGCTCTCCCAGTGCTTCGGCCCCTCGCTGCCGCACGATGAAGGCGCCCAGAGAGCAGACGGGGCGGGCCGCTCCAGCTGCACGGGCAGATGCAAAGGCAGTGGCGTCGGCTTGGCCTTGCTACGTGCACGGAATAAACCGGGCACTCGGTACTCCCATATCAGTGAAAAACCGGTGCCTGCCTGTCAGTGTGGCCGTCTAGTATACTTCCTCCTTCATGGCGGGGCAACTGGCTCACATTCTGTTAAGTAGGTTATGTAGGAGTAAAGCTGCAGCCGGGCCTTTCAGGGCATTGTCAAAACCCGTTCCGTGGAAGGCATCCCCCAAATCTCAGCCTCCTGCCTTTCGCAGCTTTCTCTCTACGAACCAACCAGACTTGGGCCAACAAGCCCTGGATCAGCTCTTGAGCCGCAGCGGTGCAGGATCCCTGCAGGCCTTTGGCCAACCCCGTGAAGAGCAGAAACCTACTTGGTTTCTTTGGTGTGAGCAAGAGGAACGCTGGCCGTAGCAGGATTCTTGCTTTGCTCAGGGACAGTGAGCTTCTTCCCTGAGGAGAGGCAGGAGGCTGCGCTTGTTTGCAGTGCTCTTGACACACAGGCTGGGGGATGGATGCCCTGCAGAATTGCCCCCCGGGCCTGGAGAGCTCTTGGGAGCCAGAGCTCCCTACCCCTCGTGACGGTTCCTTCCACTCATCCATTGTGTCCGGACCAGGAACAGCAGCCAGTGGCCCAGGGAGACGGCCAGCTCCCGTCTGCAGGCAGCCAGAGACCAGAGGCTCGGGAGGCTGGTGCAGAGAGACCACCAGGCCTGGCCAAGCAGGCAGGCACTGCCACGGCCCCCCCGCCGCCGCCTCCCGGCATACAAAAGAGGTGCCCTCGTTCTTTGGGCTTTCGCTCAAGGCATCGGGGCGATCCCCAGGCAGAGGGGGAGCGGCCAGCTTACACATGGCACCAACCCAAGAATGCCTGTGTCTTTTGTGGCTCATCGTTTATCATTCTCTCTCCTCCTCTTCCTCCTCCTCCAGGCAGCAGCTTGGCTGGGGCTGATGGCGCACCCCACGGAGCAGCAGCTGCCCTAGCCATTCCCCCGAGCCACTACGACTCCCCCAAGAACAGCCACATCCCCTGCCACTACGACGTGCCCCCCACCCGGCACTACCCGCCTTCCCCGCCGTGCCGGAGACAAGCCAGATGAAGGCCCGTCCTCCTCCTCCTCCTCCCTCGATGGAGCCTCTTTGGCAAAGGCGGAGGGCCCAAGTCGGAGCTTCCTGTGCAATGGAGGACTCCCGCGGTTGCTGGCTTCCCACCTGGGGGTGGCCACGGAGATGCGCAAGCACAGCTCTCCAGCCACCTTGCGCCTGCTGTGCGGGACGGGCGGTGGCAGCCCAGCCCCGGCTCAGCCAGCGGGCCCCTCCGCGCCCTCGTGGTGCTGGATCGCCGAGGGGACACGTGAGCTCTGGAGCGGCCAGCCCCGGGAGCATCCCCCCTGCGCCCCCACTGCTGCCCGTAGGCGAGAGCAGCTGCTTCTGGTCCCACGGAACCCAACAGCGCCAAGAGACCGAAGCAGTGGGAGGAAGTCGGAGCGAAGCTGGTCGCCTGCCGAACTTAGGAATTCACGCAGAGACAGAGAAGTGGCCAACGGTTTTGCTTTCCCGTTTCGGAGCCCTTGGAAAGCTTCCGCATTTGTGCTGCGCGGCTGCGATTGCCAGGGAAGCGGCAAGCCCCCCCACCCCATGCCCACCCGCGTCCAGAGCCTCCAGCTGCTCGCATCTGGGCTGAGCCCTCAGTGACAAATGCCACAGCTCACGTCCTGAAAGGACGTGTCCGCGCTGTTTTCCGGGACCGGCGACATGCCGGCTGCTTTGTGCAAGTAAAGAGTCGCACCGTCAACACCTGCGTGTTGTATCTTTGCATCAGACACACAGATAAGAGGAGCACATGTAAACACAGCCACGCAGAAGGGCAGCCCCACAAGCGCCGGCTGCCTGGCAGGGACACGCGGCCCATGCCTCCCCCCACGGGATGCACGCCTGGCCTCTGGCCAGGCGCGCCGAGGCAGGAAGGGGCCACCTGCCAGTTCACACGGGAAGGGGGCAGGCGGCGGCGGCAGGCCATGCTCCTGGCACGGCTCACGTGGGCCCCGTGGAGGAGAGGTGCTTGGGAGCCCGCAAGGTGCAGTTTGGCCTGTGGGGCTTGCGCTGCGCTGGAGCCGTGTGCGGAGACGGCATGGTCTGGAGTAAGCGAAGCGCTTTGGCGACAGTGTGGGGGGAGTTCAGTGGTGCTCCTTCCCTCCCCAGATGGGCACATGGAGGGGCCGGGTTGGCCCACCGGCCTTCCCTTCCCAGCCCCCGGTGCTCTTCCGCCCCCTGCCCAGGTGCAGCTGCTGCCTACGGGGCGGGGGGTTCAGTGCAGCCCCAGGTCCCCCCAGGCCCGAGCGGCAGCATGGGACTCGTGGCAGCCTTCCCCAGCCCAGGCCCTTTCCCTCTGGACTGCGGTTCCCATCAGGCCCAGCAGCGAGGCCACGGCCGGGAAGGCTGGCAGCTCTGCTCGAAGGCAGCACAGAGCAGCAGGCTGGGAGAGGGACTTGGGAAGGGTCGCAGCCCCAGCTCAGTAGCACAGGAGGGGCAGGGGGCGTGTGTGCCGGGCAGCCCCCCCCCCGGGCGCACCGAGGGCGAGTGGCCCCCACAGGCTCGGCCCGGGGCCCACAGGGCGAGTCTTGGCGCAAGCGCGTCTCTCGCAGAAGCCAGTGCCAGGTCCCGGGAAGGCAGCTGGCCCTCTCCTCCGGGCAGGAGTCCACTCCCTCCTCCAGCCAGCAGTGCCAGCTGTGCGGTCCATGGGATCCGAGCCCCAGTCCCAGGCGGGCAGGGGGGCGAGACGAGGCGCGCCGAGCTCAGAGGCCCGGCTTCCCGTTTCTGTGGCAGCAGTTTGTGGGCTGGCTCCAGTCACCACCGGGGCCCGCGGCAAGCAGTGGGCCGCCTGCAGGGGCGGCGTCCGAGGCAGGGGCCGGCGCAGGCCCCCCTGTCTCCTCCTCCTGCAGCAGCACGTCTGTCTCCGTGTCCAGCGCCTCCGGGCAGCTGCCACACTTGTTCTCCGGGCTGTGGAAGAAGGAGAGAGCGCGGAAGCCGGCGCTCATGTCGTCCTGGATGCGCTCCAGAATCTGGGCGAAGGAGGGGCGCAGGCGCGGGTTCTGCTGCCAGCACCCCACCATCAGTTCGTGGCTGGAGGAGGAAGAGAGGCAAAAGCGGCCATGGGGCTGCTGTTACGGGCCCGGGAGCAGTGGCCGCGCTGGGCCCCCGCAGCTGGCCGGCCGGCTCTGGCCAGGAATCAAGAGGGGCGTCCTGCACACAGAGCCGGAGGGAGCCGAGCGGCCAGGGGAGGCGGGTGGAGGGGGCAGACTCACAGCTTCTCGGGGCAGTTCTCCGGCTTCTCCAGGACCCCGTTGTCCATCACGTAGTGCAGGACCTGCTCGTTGGACATGCCCTGGTAGGGCTGCTCGGCCAGCGTTGCGATCTCCCACAGCACCACCCCGAAGGACCTGTGGCGGGGGACACCTCGGGTCAGGGGCGGACGCTCCCGGGCTGTCCCAGGCCGGCCGGCCGGCCGGCCTCGATCACCCCCATGCCAGCACACCGCCTTCCACGCTGCAGGAGTGCCGCCCCGGCCCGTTGCACTCGCCCCCAACATCGCTTCAGAAGCCCAAACCGAGAGAGATCTCAGGAGCTGGGGGGCTGCAGCTGGTTGGCAGGCCCCCGGCACGGTTCTGGCCCCTCTGCAAGAAACTGCCTTTTCTGCCCAACTGGGGCCAGGGGACGGGTAGGCTGCAGGATACCCCCCCCCCATTCTTCCTCAAGGCTTGTTTCCCTTGGCCAAGGAAGTGCGCAGGTACCGCCTGCTGTGGGCCCGTCCCTCTGCCCCGGCCCATGTGCTTGTGGGGAGAAAGAGCAGTGCCCAAGTCCCAGTCAGCCCGAGACCCCCATGGGCACCTGCTTCTGGCTGTGGGGACACCCGGGAAGGGCTTGTACAGCGGCCCAGAGCCATGGGGTAGGGGTGGGGTGCGACGTGGAGTCCCAGGCACCTACCAGATGTCCGAGTGAGTGCTGAAAATCCCGTCCTTCAGGGCTTCCGGGGACATCCAGCGGACAGGCAGCAAGCCTTTCCCCCCCTTGCGGTAATAATCCGTCTCGTAGATGTCCCTGGTCATGCCGAAATCTTTCAGAGGGAAGAGAGGGAGGCGCGTCCTTTGGGATGGCGTCCCAGTGCTGAGGACCCCCAGCTGAGCTGCGAGATCGAGCCAAGTGGGAGGGACCGAAGGGAGGAGGGGGAGACCCTGCCGTCTGGCAGCATGCAGGTAGGGCTTGAAGGCCCGAGAGAGCTGCTGCTGCTGCCAACCAGAGTCGGCAGCACAGAGCTAACTGGTTCAGGGCAGAGGTGGGCCCACGCCTTCCAGCCGCTCAAAGGGGCCTTGTGGCAGGGGGAGAAGCGCGGCTGCCAGCCGGGGCCTCGGGGTGACGCTGGCGCCAGGCACAGGAAGGGGCAGAGGAGATGGCGGCTCCACCCGCAGGGGGTCCCCAGAGCAGCGGAAAGGCGGGAGACGGGCCACGGCAGCCACGGACACGCCGGGACTCCCGCTGCGCCCACCTCCGATCTTCACGGTGAAGTCCTCCGACACCATGCAGTTGCGGGCGGCCAGATCCCGGTGCACAAACTTCTTGGCGTTCAGGTAGGCCATGCCATCTGCGATCTCGCCCGCCATCTGGATCATCTCCCTCAGGGAAGGGGGCGGTCGCCCGGGATTCATCTAGCGGAGAGACCCACACGCCGCTGGGCGGGGGGCTCCTCACAGTGCAGAGCCCCCCCTCCCCCGAGAGGCCTCCTCGCCAGAGCCAGCAGCGCATGCCCCGCACAATCAGCCCTCTGGCCCCGGCTCCCCTCAGCTCCTGCTGCTCTCTTGCGGGGTGGACCCAGCCCGCTCCGCCACCGTGCCCGCCACAGGCCTTCCACGCCACGCTCGCCCTCCGGTCTCTGGTCATTATCGCTCTCCGGGTCACGCAGAGCTGCTCCCCTGCCCAGGGAGCCTCCACTACCCAAGCAGATTCCAGTCCGGGACTTTGGCTGCTTTGGAAATCGTGCTTTCCAGGCCAGACTAGCCGCAGCCTCCCCGGGGAGGCCGAGCTCCCAGACGCCTCCCCACCAAAGAAGCGACTGGCTCAGTGGCTGTGGGCAGGGGGGCTCCTCTGCCAGCGAAGCCACGCAGAGACAGCGGCAGTCCAGGGCGAGGGAAGAGCTGCAGTGGCTGTGCCGGAGATGGCGAGAGGGCTGGGGCAGGGGCGGCTGGCGCAGGGTCAGCCTCGGGAGCACGGGGATAGGTGGCGCCTTTGCACCGGACGTCCACAGTGGGTGCAGGGGCCACTTCCGGGTCCCCTGCACCCCAGAGGCTCACACGGCTGCTTTGGGCAGCATTCCCCTCGCCCAGGGCAGAGTCAGACCCTTAAGTGAAGGCTGCTTCGCACGCAGCCGACGTCGGAGGTCCTGAGCCTCAGAGACCACCCACCTCAGCTTCTGGCCGGAGAGAGCGAAGGTAGCTTTTCAAGTCCCCCTGCGTCATCAGCTCCATGATGACCAAGGCGGGCTGGCCCTGGGACACCACGCCGAGGAGACGGACCTGCGGCCAGCAGGGTGAGAGGAGAGCACCAGGCCCTCGTCGAGCAGTTCACGGGCCCCCCAGCACCCAGGGGCCAGCCTGCGCCTCGGGGCCCTCCTGCAGCATAGGCGCCGGCCAGCCGAGCTGCAAAGCCGGCTCGCCCTCAGCCTGCTTCCCAGGGCCCCCCTGGGGCTCCCACCCCGCTGCCGGCCAGACCCAGCCTGCAGGGCCGCCCTTACCACGTGGTGGCAGCGGAAGGCCTTCATGACAGAGGCCTCGTTCAGGAACTCGATCCGCTCCCTGGTGGTGGCCAACTCGTTGACCGTCTTCAGGGCCACCTTGGTCTCCCTGCCCTCCTCCTCCAGGTCCTTCGCCAGCCCCTCGTAGACCATCCCGAAGGAGCCCTGGCCCAGCTCTCGCCGGATCGTGATCTTCTCCCGCGGCACCTCCCACTCGTCCGGGATGTACACTGGCAAGGCAGCCCCCGGAGAGAAGGCTGACGCCAGGGGCCCGGCCACCAGGGGCCGGCTGGAGGGCAGCCACGGCCGGGCAGGTCCACGGCCGCCCCCAGCCCTGCAGGCAGGAGCCCCGGCAGCCAGGCCTGTCTGCCGCAGCCGCCCAGCGAGGCGTAGATGCCGCCGTGGAGGGAAGGCCGCCCGCACAGCCGGCTGGCAGAGCTCCAGAGCGAGCCACACTCACTGTTCGAGGTGCTGAAGTACTCCGGGTTGACCGAGGCGTAGAGTGTGCCGCTGGGGAAGCCCTCGGCGCTCCTGGGAGGGAAGGCCAGAGAGGCTGGGAGGGCGGCATGGGCCACGGCCGTGCAGGCACAGAGACCGACTCGGCATGGGACCCGCTGAGCAGGACCGGAGCCCATCCTCGCTGGCTTCGGTTCAGGGCTGGTGGAGGGGGAAGCTCTCCACCACTCCGTCTGAGGAGCGAGGGCCCCCTGAGCATGCCAGGCCTTCTCAAGCACCGCCAGCTCTCTGCCCCCGGAGCCTCGACGACCCTCCGCTCTGTCCTACAGAGCCACGGAAGGGGTGCCTGGACACGCCTGCCCCAGCCGTTGAATTGCGACCCTCGGCCTCGCTCTGAAAGCAGCTGTGTGCCCCCGTCCCCTCCAGCCAAGGGTGCAGGGAGAGGTGTGCTGGCCAGCAGCCTTCGCGAAGGTGCCACCTTCCCTCCGCGGTTGCCGCCACGGAGACCCCCAGAGCACCGCTTTGGCACAGGCACGGGCGAGGGCCTCGGCTCCGGCCCGCCCTTACCGTTTTTTGTTGTACAAAAAGACGACGACGGCCAGGCACGTGATGCCCACCATCAGCACCACGGGCATGAGTGTCAGGAGTGTGTAGACGTTCCCGGGCTCCTCTTCCTCTACTTGGAAGCCAGAGAGGGGAGGAAAGGCGCATGTGACTATCCCACGGCTGCAGCGCAGAGATGAACCAGCGGCCGGAAAGGCAGGAGCCTCCACGGGCTCCCTCAGCACATCTCCTGGGTGCTCCCCTGTTGCCGGCGGAGTTCACTCGCTGGAAACCGGTTCCCTTTACTGGCCAACACTCCGTGGCTGAGGGCACATTTTGGACTCCCGCCCAAGCACGTGATGCGTGTGCCCAATTGCAACGCCATCCTGACCTGAATCTTGGCCCAACACCCATCAGCCACCATAGCTGAGCAATGAGAAGCCCTCTCACTCACCCGGCCCAAGGATGTAAAACTTGATGAGCCCCGTCCACGAGCCGTTCCCGGCCAGGGAAGTGGCACGAACCTTGGCAGAGTAATTCCCCGGCTGGAGCAGAGCAAGGTGGTAGCCGCCGTACCGAGCATAGCGGTGGCGGGAGACACACACCACCGACACGACTTTCTGCATGGAAAAGCGGCACAGCATCCAGCGGTGCGGGGGGGCACAGGCACCAGCTTGGCGTTCCCCAGCCCCGGGCTGTGCGAATCGGTGACTGATGGGGAGCCAAATACGAAGAGGCGGGGGAGATGCACCCTCCCAAGCCTGTACGGGCTGCTGATGTCGTCAAAGGGAAGGCACCGGCTCTTTGCCAGGAAAAGCTGCCCCCCACCCCGCAGGACAAGGGTCGGTCCCCACCGGCGCCACGGCCTCCTCACCTCACTCTCCCGGCTGTACTTGATCTCATATTTGAGGATGAGGCCATTGGGGTTCGGGGGCTCCCCCCAGCGGAGCAGCACACTGTTCTTGCTGGCTGGCTCCCAGGTCATGTTGCCGGGGATGTTGTCCGCTTGAGCTGGCGGGGGAGCAGCACACAGCATGCCGAGAGCCAGAGGCCCACGGAGAGGTCGCCGCCGCCCTCCTCCCACCCAGCCCTCTCCCCAGTGCAGCCCACTTGGGATGGGCCAGGAAAGCCTCCGTCTCTCCCGCTGCCCCCGACCCCGGCTCGGCTCCGCACAGGACTGCCGGCTGCGGCACTTACGCTCCGGCATGGTCCTGGCAAAGACGAAGGTGGCGGCGCTGCAGCCCACGGTCTGCGCGGCGTGGTTGCAGGCGTGGATGTCGATGCGGTACTCGGTGAAGTGGCGCAAATGGGAAATGACTGTGCGGTCGCGGACCACCTTGTCTTCAAAGATGCGGAAGTCCCTCTCCAGCTTGGCGTCAGCCTCCGTGTGGTTCAGGGCGACTCCGTTGGCCAGGGTCTCCGGGGAGAGCATGCTGCCGGAGACGTGGCCCGCCACGGTCACGGCAAAGGTGTCCCTGCGCCTTTTTGGGACCCTGTTGCGGGGGAAGGAAGACGTGTGGCGAGAGGCCCCCAGGCAGAGGGCGGGCCTCAGGCAGGCCTGCTCAGCCCCCTGCTCAGGGAAACCCACTGCCTGGGCAGGAGCCAGCCCCGCCCCCCCCCCGCAGCGCCCCCAGGAGAGCAACTGTGGCTCAGCAGGCACAACAGGCACTGCGGGGCGGGCAGAGGAGGAGTCCCAGCGGCTGATCGTGGGAACAAGGCGCTCTCCTCTCCCCGCAAAGCGGACCGTTCTGTGCTGGCGAGCAGCACAGCCTCCACCTGCTGCTCCTGCACTGTGCCCCCGAACCTCTCCTGTGCAGAGGCCCAAGCCCCCCACGCACCCACCTGCCTGCTCAACCCGACGGGAGCGGCGCGGCCAGCGGAAGAGCCCGGGCAGAGCTCCCTCAGCCAGCCTGGCCCTGCCCAGCTGCCACCAATGGCCGCGACTCACCTGTTTGAGATCTTGTTGATAGACGTCACTTTCCAGGGGGGCCTGGGGAAAGACAGAGAGGGCAAGGGGCATGTCTCACCAAGCCCCCCCAAGTACAAGCCCCCCCCACGTCCCTCCACCGGGCCTGCTTCTGCTTGCATCGCAGGAGGGCAGCTCTCCGGCCCGCACGTGGGGGGCAGTCCTGCCGGCCAGCACCCTGCTCTGCCCCCGCTCGGATGAAGCGCCGCCAGGACGCGGGCCGCGGCTGGCCAGCAAGGCGAGCACCAGAGGGTGTCTGCCCATGGGCCCCTCTGACCATGCCACGAGTGCCCCCCGGGAGCCGCTCACCTGGGGATGATGATGGAGTTATGCAGGAAGTTCTCGAACTTCTTCTGGAAGGAGACGGTCTCCGTCTGCGGCTGGGCCTGCCCCACGGGGCTTCGGCACGGGCAGCACTGGTCGTCCGCGTCCCCCTCGGGGGCCTCCCTGCCATCCGTGTCAAAGCGGGTGTCCGCGCTGCTGGTGGGCAGGCGGAGGCCTGGCGGGAGGAGAGGGGCGTCAGCTACCGGCTCCGTGCGGCGCGGGACACGGGCCGCCCTGGGGGGAGCCCTACCTTTGTGGCAGTAATCGTTCACGAAGAGCTCTGCGTCCTCGGCCAGCTGCTGCCACAGCACCAGGTAGTAGGTGAGGTTGCCGTTGGGCTGGCTGGGCAGCTTCCAGCGCACGATCAGGTGGGAGGAGGAGTTGGACATGGAGATGACCTCCCGCGGCACCGTCGGAGCTGCCCGCAAGAGGCCGGCGTGAGGAGGACGCGCCGACGCACACGGCAGGCGCGGGCAGGCAGCGGGGCCGGCCTGGCGCCCGCCTGCGCCCTTTGCCCCGAAGGGCCAGCAGTCCCTCCGGCCCGTCGGGCCCAGTCCAGGAAGGACGGCGGGCCAGCCAGGCCAGGGCACCTCCAGCCTAGCACAGCCGGCCGTCTGAGTGGGGCCTCCTCAGCCGGGGCTGCTCAGAGGGGGGTGGAGCCCCCACGCCTACCTGCAGGCAGGGTGCGGATGTAGACCACCTTGCTCTGGGCCCCATAGTCGCGCCCCTCCTCAGCGGTGGTGAGCGTGATCGCCCGCACGAAGATGGCGTACTGTGTCCAGGGCTTGAGGTGCTGGAGGGTCACGCCGGGGTCCTGGTCGTTGTGCAGGGGCAGCTCCACGTCCACCACGTTCCAGCTGTTGGCCCCACAGGCGTCCTGCCCCACGTGCTCCGTCACGTTCTGGAAGGGCCTGCGGCAGAGGGGGCTGGCTGAGCACAAGGAGGCGGCCGCGGGCACGGCTGGCCGGGAACAGCCTCGCGCCCCAGCCCTGCGCCCCAGCCTCTTGTCGAGCTGCGCCACCACGCAGAAAACCCGGACGCAAAGCTCTGCGGGGACGCTGGGCGGCGGAAGGGCGCTGGAGCCGAGCCCACTGGCCCGGCCTCCTCTGCCGCAGCAGCTGGCCGGGTGCCCGCAGGGAGCCCCGCCAGCCACACACCTCCCCTCATGCCCCCAGCCGCTCGCCGCGCGGGGACACGTGGCCTCCCCTCTGGGGCGGGAGAGCCGTTGCCCCCCAGGAGGCACCCCCCCACTCGTTCCTCGGGGCAGAGGCAGCCTGGCCCTCACGATTCCTTGTAGTAGACAATGAAGCTGAGGAGGTCGCGATACTCCGGGGGCTGGTAGCGCTCCCACTTGAGGACGATGCGGTCCGACTCAGTCACGTTGGACACGAAGCGCAAGGTCTGGGTTTTGCCTGAAGAGGGAGAGAGCTCAGGGGAGCCCCAGGAAGGGGCAGGCGGGTGGCCCGTGGCCAAGGAGCAAACGCAGCTCCGTTTCTGGCCATGAATCAGGCATCAGAGCCCCCGTTTTCATGCATAAGAATAGAAACCCCCCAGAAGGCCCAAGAGGGGGCCAGAGGCTCCCCATGGCCCCTGCCGTCTCCAGAAGGATGGCGCGAGCCCCTCTGCCTGCAGGTCCACCGGGCCCTTGCGGCGTCCATGGCCGCCCCTCCCCGCTGCCTCCTCTCCCTCCCGCTGGGAGACTCACAAGACGCTCTGTCGCCGTTCGTGCGTGGGTTGATCTCGGCCTTGTTCTGCCGGCCCTTTGTGCCGGTGATCTCCTCCAAGCGGTAGATCTCGGAGAGGCAGAGCCGGGGGTTGAAGGCGAAGTACACCTTGCCCACCGGGATGGCGAGGGCGTGGTGGCGCCAGTCCCACAGCCGCTGCAGGTTCTGGTTGTCCAGCACGTACAGCGTGTAGTTCCTGCGGGGAGAGCGGGAGCGCGTGCCTGGGCTGCCCCGGGGCCGAGGGGGCTTCTTGTCCGGGGGCAGGAGGCGCCTTGGGGTGGTCTGTGTTCCCCGGTCAGAAGCGGCACCTGCGGGAGCCAGCATTCCCCGCTGGGCACGTCAGGACGGGGCTCGGCGCCGTTTCCTTCCCTGAGCACAGATCATGCCCCTCTGCATCGGCCCAACGGCCACCCGCGCGGCCAGCCGGGCCCGCACTCACCCGTCCACCATGGAGTCGCCCCGGATCAGCTTAAGGTTCCTGAAGAAGGACAGCGAGATGAGGGCGAAGGAGTGCTTGATCTTCAGGAAGCCCGTGATGGTCTCGATGAGGCCCAGGCTGCCCTGCAGGGCCGCGGCCAGGTTATCTGCAGGGGCAGGGCAGCCGTGAGTCCCAGCCCGGGGGGCCTTGGGGGGCGTCTCTGAGGGCAGGGAGGACGCGCAAGCCAGAAGGTGCTCCACAGCTGGACGGCCGGACGGGGACGGGGATGAGGCTCTGCGGAGGATCTGAAAGCCCGGGCCGGCTCCAGCTGGTTTTGGACCCCCATCCGGCCTCTCCGAAGCAACGCCTCCGTAAAGGCCCGGAGAGCCCCCTCTGGCGAGCACTTCCCGCTGCAAGAGGAGCGTCTCCCACACGCAACCGCCCTCGCCCTCGCCCTCGTCGCCCCAGTGGGCTCCACAGGGCCTTCAGGGGTGGGGGCAGCCCCCCGCAGCCGGACAGCCTCGCGTGGCTTTGGCATCTTTCTTGCTCCTGCGCGCAGATCAAAGGGCAGCCTGGCTCCGGGCCCCCCTGGAGAACAGACCCAAGACGGGGGTGGGAAGCCCTCCGAACCGCCACGGATATGTTGCATCTGGGGGTCCCCTCAAAGTACTGCTGGCCCCCCATTTACAGCCCTCCACGTTTTCCTGCCACTCAATGCGCCTGCCTTTCTTCTCTCCACGGAGCACCTCAAAGAAGGCAGCCGGAGGCCGGAAAGCTTGTGGCTGCACAGCTTCTTCGGAGCCACCCCTCCCTCCGCAGGGAGCCCCCCCCCCAAGGGCGCGGGCCACTCACCCCCCCGGCGGATGTTCAGGATCAGGTTGCCCTCGACAAGTGTGCAGCCGGCCAGGTCCTTGGCTGCCCGCGTGGAGTCGATGGTCTTGGTGCCCACCTTGCACTCCTTTGGACACAGCCCCTCACACTTGTGGCAGATGATGCTGCGGGGAGGGTGCAGACTGGGGCTGATGGGCCTCCTGGCGCCAAGGGCCGCTCCGCACAACTCCGGAGCACCCCGGAGCTGACCCAGATGGCTGGGGGCTGCTGGGGCATCCCTCCCCCAGCTCCTCCTCAGGGCTCAGGGCCCAGCCAGGGACCGGTAACACCCTCCAGGGCCAGACCTCCCTGCTCCCTCCCGGCAACCAGGCACCCGTCCTGGCCCAGGGTCCATCCTGCAGGCAGGCCCCAAGGAAGCGGCCGCCTCCAGAGCCAGCTCTGGGCTCGGCCTGAGCCTGCCCGGGAGCTGGCGGGCGAGGGGGCCCCCAGGGGCACCCCACTCTCCGGTCCACATGGGCCGGGGCTTCCTGCTGTGAGTGCCGCCCGGAGACCCCCGAGCAAGGCGCCGGAGGGCCAGAGACGCCCGCGGCTCACCTGCTCTCATTCCTCCTGTAGCCAGGCGGGCACTCGGCCAGGCACTGCCGCTGGTGGATGACGAACCGGGAGGCGTCGCGCGGGTTCTCGGACACCTTGCGCAGGCTGGCGCAGTGCTCGGCCGTCACGCAGCGCCAGCCCTCATACTCGTAGGCCAGCTCGGGGCAGGCGCGCAGGCAGCGGCCGTTGAAGTCGAAGTGGCGGCAGGCGGTGCAGGCCCGCGGGTCCCGGGCCCGGCTGCAACCGCCCAGGCACTCTGGGTGGCAGCACTCGGCCCCGCCGGTGCAGGCGCCCCCCGCGCCCCCCGCGCCGCAAGGACACACTGCAGGGAGGAAGCAGAGCAGAGCGGGCGTGGGCGGGGGGCCGGGGGGTGCGGCCGCCCCAAGGCTCGGCACCCACGGGCACCCGGGTGGCTTCCCCAGCGTGCCCCAAGAGTGGGCCGGAAGGACCCTTCACGGAGCAGGAGAGGGAGCCCCGCTTGCACCGCCTGGCAGCCGAGCGCGGCGGCCAAATTGGCACAATTTCTTGTGGCGGGTGCTTTCTGCAGCCGTTCGCAACACCGGGAAGGTGCCTGTCCTCTTAGGCCAGGAAAACTGGGACTTCCCCAGGCCTTAGGGATGCTACGGCCACAGGATTGCCGCAAACTCTCGGCACGGGGAGGGCATCCATCGCTGGCAAAAGAGAGTCTGCACCGGCTCTCTGCGTTCGCCCCATAAATGCGCACGCCAGAGGACCTGGCTCCCTCCTGCCTTTCACATCGGGATCCCCCAGCAGCCGGCTCGTGGGTCCTTCGCCCAGCCAGCCCGAGCCCGAAGGCATGTGCGGCACTCGCGATAAGGATCAGTCTGTTTGCGGTGTCTGTTTCATGAGCCAGCCTTTGTTTACACCAAACGGCCCGGAGGAGCCTCACGCGCAGCACGAGCCTCGCACGGGGCAGGGACCCTGCCACGGAAGGCAGCTGGCCTCCGAGCCGAGCGCGAGCGCGACGCGCCTGCCCGAGCGCCCCCTCGGGCCTTCCCCTCCACTGGCAGGCGCTGCCGCCTTCGCGGCACTTCCACACGGCTGCGCAAGAGGCTCCAGCAGGGCCCAGGCCGAGCGGGCGTCCCTGGACCTGGCCGTGCAGTGCGCCACCACGCTGCACGGACCCCGGATGGGCAGCTGCGCCCCGGGATGCCATGGAGGCCAATCCAAGCGCGGGCCAGAGGAGGGCTGATCTGGCTGCTGCGGGCGAGCGGCCCTCGGCGAGGATTCCCAGATCAGGGGCTTGGGAAGCCGCTCTGAGGAGGGCCAGAGAGGAGGGGGCATGTTGCCCCCGTGCCCAGGCGGGGAGGCCCTGGGGGGCCCTAATGAACCGAAGCCCCCTGCCCCCCACCCCGCTCTCCCCTCTGGACTAGTTCCCTTCTTGCAGCTGGACCCTAAAAATAGACTCTGTGCACTCCAGAAGTAGAACACCTGCTTCCCAACAGCAGTTTCTCTGTGTAAACACAACTGAGAACAAAGTTTATTGGGTTCTTGTTTTGAGGAGGCTTACAGAGAAGTCCGCGGCTGGATCTCGCCAGTCCCATCCCAGTGCAGCTGGGCCGAGAGCCAGACCGTGGCACCGGGCCGGCGGCTGTGGGGAAGGCTCAAGGACTCCCCGCGTGCCCCAGAGAGGCGAGGGGGCCCAGCTCGAGGGCTCCTCACACGGACCGTCCAGAGGCACCGCGGGCGCCTTGCTCATGTTTGGTCCCTCTCAACCTGAAGCTGCCGTGGAAAAGCACGGAGGAGCCACGGTGTGAGGACGGCACGATCTGGAATCGCGACAAAGGCTGTGAACACAACCCTGATGGTGCACCAAAGCAGGCGCAGGGACCAGGCACAGCCCGAGAGGCGAGAGCCAAGCTCGCTGAGGGTGTCGGATGCGTCCGGGGGTCTGGCGGGGCACCGCAAGGCCTCCTCCGCTCCCCCACCTCTACTGCTCGCGCTGTTCTCTGCTGTCTGCAGCTGAGACCCGGATGCGTTCGAGCTGCAGCTTTTTTGTAATAACTGCATCCAAACTCAGGGCAAGATGCTCAGTATATTAAGCATCCTTACTGTACCTCTTAAGATAAAAGCACCAAACAGGAAGCTCTGTCGGCTGCCCCCACCTAGGCCCTTCAAGCCAGCTCAGCCTGAAGCAGCCGTTCCCCTCTGGGGCCTGCTTTGCCTTCTCCTGGGAGGGTCCCCTGGCTGCTGACATGCACAAACCTACAATTTCTGGGGCCTGGAGAACAAGCAGGTGTGGCTATGCAGGTCCCCGTGTCGCTTTAGGGTTGCTTTCGACCTGAAATGGGACACGTTCTCTCTCTCCTTCGCCTCAGCCATTGCTCTGCTGTGCAGCTGCCTCGTGGGGGAACCCGAGGGAGAGGCACCGGACTATCTCAAGGAGTAAATAAAATATCGGCGCAGGCAGGAAGGGACAGCACAGGGATGGGGGGGCACCTTCTGGGCTACCTGCCGGCCTTACGTGGCCACTGGTGCGGGGCAAGGACCCTCCCAAAGCCCCGTGACAACCGGCACTGCCCCCCCCCCCCCCGCCCAGCCCAGCCACGGACCTTTCTGGCAGTTGCTGGAGGTCCAGCAGCGGTACTCCAGGGGCCCCTTGAGGCTGGTCTGGGTCTGGACGCAGGGCTTCTCCACGTCCAGGATGCCCGGGCACACGTCGGCACACTCCTCCGCTGGCTTGTTGTGCAGGATGATGTTCTGCTCGAGGGGGTGGGGCGGCTGCAGCAGCCCCCAGTCGATGGTGGAGATGTGGCAGAGCTCCTGGTTGCGCTCGATGCGCACCGACCCGTTGAGGATGTTGGTCAGGCTGTGCAGGCCGATGTCTCGCAGGTGCGGCATCTCGAAGATGACCAGGGCGTAGTTGAAGAAGAGACTGGTCCCCCGGATGACCGACAGGTTGGGGAAGAGGTCCCGCAAGCTCTCCAGCCCGTAGACCCGGAAGAGCAGCAGGTACTCTGTGATCATGACCAGGCGGGGGAAGCTGAGCGGCCGGAAGTCCTCGCTGCTGGTGGTGAACATCAGCAGGATCTGCAGGCTGCCCTCCACGATGGTGCAGTTCTCCAGCTTCCGCAGCTGCGAGGGGTCCATGCGGATGTCCAGGCTCCCGCAGACTGCGGGGGGAGAGGGCAGGGGGAGACGGGGAGGCGTCAGGGCGGCACGGCTCCGAGGGGCGAGCAGCGCCACGTGCCCACGGCTGACTGCACAAAGCAGGAGCTGAGCGTTACTGGACTGAAAGCATCCGATGCGATTTAAAAAAAATTAAAGTACCTCTAACACACTTAGGGCATTTGGGTTGATTTCCCGGTGGCACTGCCTCTCCGTCCTGGCCAAGTCCTCGGCCCAGCGTGCCCAGATGCCACGAAGCCCGGAGCAGGCCCATCTCCGCACGCACGCCTGCAGCCGGCACTGCCGGGAAGCGGCGGCACGGGGCAGAGCCGTTTCCGCAAGAGGAAAAACCCAAATGTGCGGTGGGAAACTTCGTTTTCACGAGACGGGAAGAGTTTGGGGCCCGGGCGAGAGTTTTCTTTCTTGGCTTGCTTGTTCGCGTGTTTGTTTGTTTTTCTACTTGAATGCTACTAACTATCCCGATAGCAATCACTTTCCTGAACAGCATAACCCTATTTGTTTCTACGTTAGAGGAAAGGGAGCATTGGCTTGAGGATGGTCCTCCAGAACCTGATTTAAGACAGAAATGCTTGCTGAGAACGTGGCCGGCCCCTGCTGCTCTCCACGGGAGACAGCGCTGGCAGGACTCTGGCCCGCTCCCGGGAGATGCAGGCAGCCCTGCCTGCCCCCACCCCTCCCGGGGCACTGATATTTACCCAGGGAAGCAGCGGCTGCTGCTTTCCCGGCTGCCCCGAGGGGCACATGCGTCGCCCCAGGGCGGCACGGCAAAGAGACACATCTGCCGGCTTCCCAGAGAGTGGGACGGCGCTCTCCGCCTCCGCCGCCCTCCTGGCATTCGCCAGCGGCAACCAGCAAAGCAGCCCCGCTTGCCCACACACACACACACGGGGGGGGGGGCGGCCTGCTGACTGGCCCCCTCCCCGCATGCCCCTCGCCTGCCTGAGGGCGATGCAGCATCTGCCGTTCTGCCTCTCCAGGCGGCCAAAGCAGGGTGGCCCTGGAGCCAGGAGCCGTCATCTGCCGCAAGCCCACCCATGCGCCCCGCTGTGCCAGCTCCCTCGCCTGTGGCGACCTGTGAGGGGGGTCACGGACCCTCCAGCTCCGCCAGGGCCGTGCCGCTCCAGCCCGTGTCCTACAGGCACATGTGAGCGTGAAACCTGAAGCCAAAATATCATCTCAGGAGCAACTTCTCAGCTCGAAGTGCAATTTACTATAAACACCGGGGCAAACGCCATCACCTGAGAGCCAACCCCAAACAGTCCACCTGGCAACAGGAGCTGGCAGCTGGGCCCTTTCGGGCCTCACGGGGTGGAGGGAAGCCCACGAGGGGCACCGCGGGTGCCGGGCAGCCTGGCCGGGCCTGGCCGAGCGGGGAACAGGCGGATCCCCTGGAGGGGAGCCCCTGCCCGGGCCAGCCAAGCCCCCACCGGGCAGGGGCTTCCCTCTGTCGGGTGCCGCATTCCCTTGCAGGCTGTCCCCCAGCCTTGAGCAGACACCCCCTTGCCTCCCCCCCCCACCCCGCTTGCTCTCCCCACTGTCTGCAGGACAGAAGGTGAGGGAGCCAGCTGTCCCGCCCCATCCCACGAAGCCGGCCGTGTCCTCCAGGGCTGCACCGGGGCCTTCCCAGCCCGCCTCATGGCATTCGGGGCAACCCTTCAGGAGACACGGAGAGCGCAAGGCGCTGTAGGGCTGCCTGAACGGGCCTCACCCACTTTACACCCGATTCAAGGGCTTCAAGGCCCATCAGCCCCGGTGAGCAGGACCCATGGTCCAGACTGCCGGAACCACTGCCCAAATGTGTGGGGGGTCTCAGCCTCACGGAGCTGATCTTCCCATCCGCGCAGAAGGGCCCACCAGCGCATGAGCCATGCCCTCAGCCCGGCCCGGCCACCTGCCCCACCTCGAGGGCCGCTCGGTGGGCACCTGGCCGTGCTGCTCCAGATTTTTTTCCCCGACAGAAGAAGGAGCCGTCTAAGAATCCTGACATGGGCAAAGGGCGAAGGCAACTCGTTGGAAGCCCCTTATTATACCAGGCAAATCAAATGCAAGACCTGGGCTCTCCCTCGGCACACTGGCGCATCCCTTCTGCTGAAACCAAACCGGTTTCCCCTCTGCGCCAGGTGAGCCCTCTTGCCTCTTCCGTCCTTCCCACAGAGCCGGTGCCACCCTCACGTCTGAGCACTTCTGATGCCTCCAGTCTGATTTAATTCCAGCTGCAATGCCTGCATTAGCTCCTTGGAACAGCAAAGGCTGCAGAGCGAGACCACGGAAGGCTTCCCCTGGGCTCCGCCTGGCCGGCCAGTCCTTTGCGCAGCCGCTCCCTCCCCAGCCTCTGCCGGGACAGGGAGGGGTGTGGCACCTCGGTGCCTCCCCAGACGCAGGCGGCCTGCCACAGGAGCTTCCGTGCCGCGCGCGGAGCCGTGCCCGTGTGGGGGCCGAGCGGGCGGGCAGGCAGAGGCCTGGGAGCCGTACCGGGCAGGCAGCCTTGACCCACCCAAGCCGGCCGCGCCCCGGGAAGACATACCTTCTGGGGTGACCGGCTGAGGGCCCAGCCAGAGGAGGCTGAGGAGGAGCAGGGCCCCCCAGGGGCCCCCCATGCCCCTCTGCGCCTTCAGTCCCCCCGTCCCGACGGGCCCGGCTCCCGAGGGCGAAGCTGAGTGCGGCAGCCTAGCCTGCCAGCCGGGCGCCACGCTCATCCGGACGCAGCCATGGCTGCGCTGCCTCTGCTCTTGCCGACCGACCGGCGGCTGCACGGCGCACTGGGCGAGGGAGCACCCGGGCCGGGGCAGCCACCTGCTCCTGCGCCTCCGTGTGCCGAGGAGGCTGCTGGCGCGGCAGGTCGACCGGCAGGGGGGCGGGGTGGGGCCAGCCCCTCCGCACAGCCCCACGCCTTCCCGCCAAGCAGCGCCTCCCAGGCGGGGGCCCAGACGGCCGCCCGAGGACCATGCGGCCACGGCTGGACCAGTTCCAGCGGTTGTTTTCGAAGGCTGCTTTCAAAATATTTAGCCTGAAAACTGAAGCAGGATGGGCTTGGCTGAAGGGACCAGCTTGTTGGGGAAATAGGAAGGGTGGCTGGGGGAGCCGCAAGGCTGGAGGGGCAGGGGCGCCGGGGCAGCTGGGGCAGTCCCCTTGCAGGAGGAAGAGAGCGGGCCGCTCGCCCAAGGGGGGCAGCAGGGTGGCCGGAGGTGGCCCAGGCCGCGGTGGACGAGCAGGAAGCAGGCAGACCCGAGGGGGGAGCAGGCAGGGAAACAGGGGGAGGGCCTTGGGAAGAAGGGACAGGCAGTCTGCGCCTTCTGCTGGCATCGCACTCTTTCCCTCCCTCCGCTCCAATTCGGCTCGGCCTCAGGGGGCCACATCATGCCAGGGCTGATGGGAGGTTCGGGGGCTCGGTGCTTTGCTGGTGCTCAGCCGGCAGCAGAAGCGGGGGGACAGTCGAGTGTCTGAGGTAGGAGGTGCTTCCCGTGAGCAGCTGGGCCACCATGGGAAGGGAATGCTGGCCGGGGTGGCCCGGGCCAGATCCAGCAGGGCTCCCCCCCCATTTGGCGACTAGCGCCCTTGCGCTTTTGGCTTGCCTGCCACCTGCGGCAGCACCCCTTCCTCCTCCAGGGGGTTTCATGGGCCGTGGGGAAGCACGCATCCGCCCAGCTGCTTCCTCTCCATCTGGGCTGAAGGCAATGCTGGAGCAATCAGAAGACCAGATATTGGGCAGTGGGGCTCTGATTTCCAGCTGTCAGGGTAAATATAGTCCCAAGACGTTACATGTTGATCTACACTAGGACAAAAGTGAGTCCGGGGAGTGGGTGGGCAGTGGCGCCACCTGCACACTCTGCCACGCCAAGGGGGCCGCAGACCCCCCTACCGTGTCCCTCGGCCCCTCTTCCGCCCAGCGTGCTATTTAGCCACTCCAGGACACTCCTGGGGGGGCACTGGGGACGCTTTGGGGGCCACTGATGTGTGGCTGACATGCCCCTTACTCTTGCGCTGGGCAGGTTGCCACGCTCTTGGCATATCCCGAAGAAGGAACGGGCTGGGCATGGGCTGACCTGTAGACGCCTCCCTCAGGTTCGCGTGAAGGCCAGCAGTGCAATGAGGAACTCGAGAGCCCGGCAGGATCGGGCCCTCCTGCGCGATCGCAGCCTGGGAGCCCGTCGCGCAGCTTAACCTCAGAGGTGAACATCGGTGCCCTCTTGTGGCCACTTCCCCGCACTGCAGCCTGCTCTTTTTAGCTGCCCCAAGGAGTTCGGCGTTGAAACGAGTGGCCAGTGTCGGACACTACGGCCTCATAATCCCGTGAGCAAAGCTTACACCTCAGACCTGACACTGGGACGCCCTCTCAGAGCCAAAATTCCCTTACCCTTTTAGGAACTCATCTGTAAAATTCGTGTCGTCCACTGCTACCTGTTCTTCCCCATAGCACAGTTAAGGCCTCCAGGCTGAAGCCGGCATTTTCCCATGGGAACTGCAGACTGCTGTTTGCAATTTATAGACGCTTCGCAGCTGGGATGCCTCCTGGTTGTCAAAACGGCATGCTGCGCCCTTAGGATCCCACCTGCTTTACCGGAGACTTTTGACTGGCCCTTGGGCGCCCTCCTGTGTCCATCTTGGAGCACTGCAGCCGACCGGCAGCTCTGAGCTGCCCATTAAGGCAGCAGCCACGAAATTGGGGTGCCATCCAGGGACGGTAATGGGCACGGGCCGATTCTCTCGCGGGCCCGCTCAGACCCCGCGCTCTGGAGCGCCATCTGGGGCCCAAACGCTGTGCGACGGGGTTTTGCGTCGAAGCGGCTACTGGGGGGCACCCCTGCTGCCCAGGCTGGGCACAGTGGCCAAGAGCGCGGAGGTGCGGAAGCCCGAGCGGGACCACCGTGAGGGGCCGGGCGAACCCCGTGCCCACACTGCTCTGCCGCGATGCGCTGCACGGGGCAGGCGGGGACCCCAGGCCGGCAGCGGCACCCCGGCCAAAGCACACGCCCCCGGCACAGCCGCTCCGGGGTGCCCTCGTGTGGCCACCTCCGCGAACTGCCGCCTGCACCGCCCCGCCGCCCGGCGCCAGCAGAACGTGAGCCGACGCCGCCCCGGCTCCCGGAACGGTGCGCGGCAGCCCGAGGGGCCCCTTCCCTCGGCTGTTGGCTCACAGCGGCCGCCGGGCTCCCCTCGTGCGCCTCGGCCTACTTTCGCTGCCGAAATCCTTGCTCTGCCCGCCCCCCCGGGCGGTTTCCGATGCGCGGCAACCACGCCAAGGCGGCTCTGCAGTGCCCTCCTGTGGCCGAACTGGCGCGGAACAATTTGATCGGCGCCTCGCCGCGGCTTGCACTACGCAAGCGCGGTTGGGGTGCCCTCTTGTGGCCACCTCCGGTGATGCAGTGCCCGCGGCCCGAAGTGTTCGCAGCAGCCGAAGGGGCTCCTCGCCACTTTTCTCTCAGGGGATCTATTGGGGTGGCCGCCCGGAGCCGAATGCGTGTGGGGCAAAGCCGGGGGCTTTTCTTACAGCCTCACGGGGGCTTTCTCCACACAAGGGCTCTTGTGCTGCCGTCTTGTGGCCACCTCCTTGTATTGCAGTCGGGCTGCCCGTAGCCTTGCTTGGGCACATTGCCTCACGGGCGCCCTCCGGCGGTCAAAGTGTTCCAGCACGCAGAGGGCACCGCTGCTTACCTGTCCAGGTGCCACCGTGGCCCCCCCATGTGTTCTGGGTTGTGCTGTGCTCCGCTGGACGCAGCCAGCTTGTGGCCGCAGGTCAGTTTGGCATCCAAAGGGGTGCCTCTGCCAGGCTTTTGGGGTGCCGTTGTGTGGCCTCCCCTGAGCACTGCAGCCTGCCCTGCGCTGGCGCTCTGTGTGGACGCAGACAGTGAGCCCGGCATGCGCTCTGTCGGGGTCCTGGCCCCCCGTGCCCTCTCCTCTGTCCTTGCTGCCGGTGATGTGGGCCACCTGCCCGGGGCAGTCCTTGCAGCCCAGTCCCTCCTGGCACTCCATGGCAGCCCCCTCCCGCCGGATGGCCACATCATCTGTATAGCAAGGAAAGCCATGTTCTCTTCCCACAGCCCATGAGACGAGGAGAGCAGAGGGCTTCTCCATAGCCAGCTCGGGGGGGGAACGGACAAGGGGAATTCCAGTGCAACATTCCATGCCTTTGTCCCTCAGGGACTGACCTGCTTTTTCTCGAATACGGTTCAATAAAACACAAAACAGACACAATGCAATAGAAAAGTCACACAGTATATTTTCTGAAAATATATTAGAGCATTAAGATCGGCCAGGCAGTTCCGTAAGGCTTTGCTTGACCTGCTCCCCAGAGAAAGGGAGGCGTCCATTCCCAAGCAGCGTGGGACGGGCAGGGAAGGGTCTGCAGTGAAGAGCCCTCCCAGCTGTACCAAAAGGCAGCCGTGGCTCACCGGAGGCCTCCCCCCGAAGTGCCAAGCGCCACGGGGTGGGTGCAGGGGCTGCGGCTGTGCCGGCGGGGGACGTGGGGGGGAAGGCGGAGGGCCGCTGTGCCAGCCGTGAGCAGGAAGCAGGTCTGCCCCAGGCGTGCCCCACAGCCTCCCCGCGACATGAAGCAAGGACCCTGCGCTGGCCACGGAAGGCCGGAGCCTCTTGCGCTGGAGGCACCATCCAAGGCCGGCCGGCCTGCGTCAACTCTCTGCCGACCGATGAGCCAGACCCTGGGCCTGGGGGATCAGGAGCAAATACTCCTCCGCCGCCGGAGCAGGGCCACGGGGCTGCCAGCACCGTCCTCCTGGTCACTCTCGCAATCGCGCTGTTTGGGGCAGAAACACCAAGGTGAAGGCATGGGCTGTGGGGGGCCGTTTGGGGGGCAACAGCCCCCTCCGAGGGATGCTGAATCGCAGCAAAGGGAAGGGCAGCCCCACTTCCACGGGGCAGAGCAATCGCTGCTCCCCCGGAGGCAAAATGCCCGTCGCCACCCAGGAAGTGGCACCCACCAGGTCCTCCTCTTCCGCTCGCCTCTGCTGGCACAGGAGGTGCATGCGGCACAGCCGACTGCACGCCGACACGATGTTGTAGGAGAGCTGCGGGGACAAGCAGAGACAGGGCGGCGGCTGGCAGGCGCCGCAGCAGCCCCAGAGCACGAGCCGCTCTCACGGCTGAGCCACGCCAGCTGCCCGGGGGACGCCGAGGCGTGCCGTGGCCGCTCTGTTTACCTTCCACTTCCGGCGAGCGTTGAACTTGCGGAAGTTCTTCATGTTGATGGAGGAGCGGCTCCGGTTCACGGCCTGCCTCTGATTCAGGGGCTGGAGTGGGCAGAGGCGAGGCCGCCGCGTCAACCAGACTCCGGAGCACTGGCCCTTTCCTCTGCTTGCTCATGCCAAGATAGGCGGGGGCAACGCCCCGACGGGAACCCCGGAAAGGAGGTGTGCGGCGTGGCCTGCGGACCCCTTCCCCACTTTGGTGCTCTCCGGATGTCGCGGGCCACAGCTCCTGGCCCCCCGACCCTTGGTCTTGCTGAGAGAGTGGAAGGGAGTCGTGGCGCCAAGCGTCTGGCGGGGACCAGGCTGGCGAGGGTGGCTTAGAGGCTGTGCTTGGGAGAGCCGGCTCGGACCGGCCCCCTGCCCACAGGCGGCCTGCATGGAGGGTCACATGGCCTCTGGAGGGCCGGTGAGGGGCTGCGGCCAGAATCTGCAGTGACGGCCGTCCTCTGTGCCAGAAGCCCCTTTCCACGCATCGTGGGCAGAGCTGTGGGACTGCCGCCCCTTCCAGTCTGGCCCGGCCCGATCTTACCTTGATCCAGGGGTGGCTGAGGCACTCGACCACCGTCATCCGGTTCCTGAAACGCAAGAGAGTGCTTCCTTGCTCACGCCGAACCCTCGTCTGCCATGGCCCCACACAAGGGCAGCCACGGGCGAGCGGGCAGAGGCGGCGGTCTGGAGGCCAGGCTGGGCTCCCTCCCAGGCCCCGTCTGTCTGGCAGCCACAGCAGAGGGGAAGGAAGAGCCGCTCGGAGAGGCGGCCCACACCAGGCGCCCTCTGACAGCCGCAGAAAAGGAGAGGCGCTCCTGCACGAGCTGGGATGCCTCGCGCCGAGCGCTGCTCCAGCTTGTGCCCCTGTGGCCGCAGGACAGCCGGCCCCACTGCGGGCAAGCTGGGGCCGAGGCGGCCTCACTTGAGCCCCGTGCCTGGGCTGGCCGGGCGCACCAGGATTCCCCAGAAAGGCGCTATGGGACATTTTACCCTGGCTCCTTCACCAGAAGCTGCTGGATGAAGTCCTTGGCCATGTCGGAGGTCTGGCCAAAGTACTTCTCTTCAAACTCATAGTTGCCGGAGACGACGTTGGAGAGGGTCTCTGTGTCGGTCTCGCCCTGGAAGGGGGACATGCCGCTCAGCCTGCAGGGAACAAGTGGAGAAGGGGATCAAACGAGCAGCACGAAACATGGAAGATCTATTTAAACATACGATGACAGCAGCTAGCATCACGAGGGCAGCAAAACGGCAAGCAAAAGACCGCACTACCGGGGAAGATTTCAAAATAAACTGGCAGAACTCACGGGACAGGCAAAACTAACCAGCTATATGAGTGGAAGACTGGCCAAATAATTTAAAAATAAATAGGAAGCTTATTAGATTAGATATTTTGACTTAATAGTTGGGAAAAATATTATTTACAGAAAAGAAATCTGTTGCTATTTGGTATAATTAAAAAAAAAAGTTTAGCTATTTTGGTAGAAGGTTTGGAACTGATAGAATCCAATCCAAGATACAAAAACATAGTCTTAATTGCTCAGTGTTAGAACATTAGGAAGTGTAACATTAAAAACATTGTCTCCAAAACAAAAGTATTATAAAGTCCACACTGGAAGCAATTGTACACATTTAAATCTGGGATATTAAAATGTTATGATAAAACACTTCTCACAACGGTTTCATGTATTTTAAGCCTTAGAGGGGCTTAAAACAGTTTCATGTATTTTAAGCATCAGTTTTGCAGATGTGTGCAGCTGCAGATCAGCATTACCCCTAAAAAAGAGTAGGAGAAATGGAGGATGATGATCACAGCTGGATGGAGGCGCTAAACCTTGCCCTCTGCTTCATGCAGCCATTGCCAAGGGAAGGGAAGGCCTTTGCCCCTCGCAGACTCCCCGCTCTCCTGTCCCCTGTGCTGTCTTTCCGTCTTGCTCGCTTCTCCAGAATGTAATGGATTCTCCACATGCATTACAAGCCTCATCAAAGACCCCGCAGGAGCTCCAGGCCCCGAAGCATGTGCGGAAAGGCCCGGGTACTTACAAGATGTACGTGATCACTCCGATGCTCCTAGGAAAGGGCGAGAGGCAGGCAGAGTCAGAGGAGAGCAACGCGGGCTCCTCAGGCGCAAGGCTGGCAGGCCCTCGACGAGGTGGGGGCCGTCCAGATGGTGAACGGGGTGCTGCGCCCACGAGATACGTGCCCAGTGAGGGGACACTGCTGGACGGGTCGCCCAAGGAAGGCTTGACGGACGGCGGGAAGGGCAGGACGGGGACTTCCAGCCCTGGGGAGAGCTCGGGCAGGCTCCCCCCTGCAGTGCGTGCTGCAGGAGAACCAGCCGGGGCGGGGGAGACAGGCCCTGCCTAAAGGTGCTGATGGGGGTGCGGGAGCCCTGGGCGGGCGCTTCCTGGGAGAGCTGGAACGCGAAGAGGACAAGCAGCCCGTGCTCTTCACCACGCCACCCAGTGAGGACAACGGACACCGCTGCCATCGCCAACAAGTGAAATGGGAAGGGAGTGGCGCCCGCCCGCCCCTCCTGCAGGCACGTGCTCCCGCATGCAGGCCTGGTGTCGGGGGCGCGGAGGGCTCAGGCCGAGGGCTTTTCTCTGCCGCTTACCACATGTCAGTCGCTGGGCTCAGGGCCTCGTAGTTGATCACTTCAGGAGCTGCAGAAGACACGGGGAAGGGAGCATCAGGCAGGGGTCGTGGTGGGAGCTCAGCGGCACCCTCCCCATCCTAGACGTGGCTGGACACGGACGAGCAGAAGCACGTGGAACGGGCCGCCCCCCGGCCCCAGCTCATCTGCTCCCACACGCAGTCTGAATAACTGCCGGACTTGCCGGAGTCCCTGAGCTGAGCTGGACAGACTTCCAGGTGACCCAACTCACACGGAACGATGTGGGTCAGTGGCTGCATCCTGCCGCTGCCCCAGGTGGGCTGGTCTTCTGCACGCAGGGGCATGCAAAACACAAGCCGACAGCATGGGAGGTTTGCCCCAGCCAAGTCGGTCTGTGTGTGGCCCGGTGGAAAGAGGCCGGCACGTTGTCCTTACGGAAGCAGGTCCCTCCCGGCGTCCCCCCAGAGCACTCTCCGCTGCCAACAACCATTGCCAAACTACAAGACAAGCCTTCTCACTTGGGCCCCCGAGAGAGGAAGGGACCCCGGCGGGCTCAGCACTCACCAATGTACTGCGGGGTCCCACAGAGGCTTTTGAAGGTCTCCCCTTCCTCCAGCTTTTGTGCCAGGCCGAAGTCAATGATCTTGATCTTGGGGTTGGGGACGTCTTTCTGGAGCAGCATGATATTCTCGGGCTGCAGAAGAGAGCGAGGCCTCAGGCGGTGCCAAGGCACCTCCGGGCCCTAGGAAGGCCCCGGCGCACACAAGGGCCTGCACCTGGCCCCTGAAGGCCGAGGGGGTGGGAGGCCAAGCCGGGGGCCGCTCAGGGGACGGGACCTTGAGGTCGAAGTGGGCGATGCGGTGGGAGTGCATGTGTGCCACCCCCAGCAGGATCTGCTGCAGGAACCCAACGGCTTCCACCTCGGTCAGCAGCTCCTTCTCCGCGACGAAGTCGAACAGCTCTCCCCCCTGGATGCTGAGGAGAGGCAGAGCAGAGAGGGACGGGGCTCACACAGCCAGCCCCGCGGGGCATGAGGCCGTGCGGGCTGCCCCATGTCCCTCGCCTGGGCCCGAGGGGCCACAGGCAAATCCAGGCTGGCTCACGCAAAGGCAGCGCTCTTCCCACCCACAGCTCCAGGCCAAAGGCTGGCCACTTCGTGCCCTTGGAAACGCCACACGAGCTGAACTGGAGGCAGCGGGCCCCCGCCCCGCTGCCTCGCAGATGATCGGAAACGGCCGGCAGCACTCACAGCTCCAGGACCAGCACCATCTCGGCCCTGCTGGCGAAGATGTCGTAGAGGCGCATGATATTCGGGTGGCGCAGCTGCCGCAGGATGCAGACCTCGCGCTCTACCTGCTCGCGTTCCACGCCCAGCCGGCTCCCCTTGCGCTTCCGCACCTTCACAAGCTTGGCTGCATAGAAAGCACCGGTGCTCCGCTCCCGGCACCGTTTCACCACACCGAAGTGTCCGCTGGATGAGGAGAGGCAAGCAGGCGCTACCAGGCTGGGAAACGCCCCCAGGACTCCAAGCAGGCTTCCCCCACTGGTCCGGGGCAGAGAGACCCTTCCCCTGTTCCCAGGATGCTAAGGAGGGCTGACCCAGAGCAGCTGACCGGCAGGAGGTTCAGCAGGGCCATGTGGACCTCTGTGCCCACACGTTACAGGGTCTGCTGCCTCAAAGAGGG
Source organism: Varanus komodoensis (assembly GCF_004798865.1). Classification (NCBI taxonomy): domain Eukaryota; kingdom Metazoa; phylum Chordata; class Lepidosauria; order Squamata; family Varanidae; genus Varanus; species Varanus komodoensis. The sequence goes on along the minus strand of NW_025335381.1, from coordinate 456,273 downwards.
GGTTCTGGGAGATGCCGGGCACAGAGGAAGCGGCCAGGCCCCTTCCAGCCCACGCCTGGACACGTTGGCTGAGGCGTGGCTCCCCCTCCAGGGCTGCAGATCTTCCTGCCCTGCCTGGGACGGCTGCCACGCCTGGCCCCGGGACCCTCTGCAGGCCAGGCGGGGTGCTCCCGTGCCGCCGCAGCCCTTCCCCTGGAGCGCCACACTAGGGAAGAGTGCCAGCCCACCAGAGCCACTGGCCATCTTCCCCGCCACCACTGCTGCCGCCGTGGCTCTCCCCACCCCGGGAAGAACCTCTGGCCCTAGAAGGGGCTGCGGCTGGCGGAAAGTGTCTCGGAGGCGTCTGCCTGCCCCCGGGGACACAGGATGCTGCTGGGCTGGTGGCACCTCCGGCCCGTCCCCAGAGAAAGGCCCCCTCCAGCTCCTGGGACTCTAACCTCAACGCCAATCCTCAGGGCAGATGCCGAAGGAGTTCCAGCCCCCCGCCACCCCCCGCCCCACTGTGCCCAGGGCCTTACCTGCCCAGCTGCTCCAGCAGCTCATAGAGCTCCTCCACGCTGCCATCGTGGAAGGCTGGCACGGAGGCCGGGCCGGGGCTTTGCACAAAGACGTTGTCGTCGTCGTCGTCGTCCTCCGGGCTGCACGATGCCTCCTGCGGAGCGGGGGGAGGGCGCAAGGGGGGCTGAAGCCACAAGTCTCCCCCGTTGGCCCTGCCGCTTCCCGCCAGAGCCAGCTGGGACCAGCCGGGGCCCATGGTCTTTCCCGTGCTTTGCCCACGCTGCTCTCGCACAGGCTGCGTGCGACTGACCCGGGCCCCGCTCCCTCCCCAGCGCCGCTGCCACTCAGGCCAGCAGCCGGAAGGGCCGGGCAGCCTCTGCTCTCTCACCTGGGCACCTCCAGCCTGGCCCCCGGTCCGGCCGGTGGAGAGGGCCCCAATCCTGCTGCCATCCTCGGCCATCAGCTGCAGAAAGAAGGGGAGACACCACCCTGCTGCTCTGGGATACTCCGGAAAGGCCGAGACCGGATTCCACCACTGGGGCCGGAGGGCAGGCTCGGGCTGGTGGGTCAGCCTGGACAAGGGCCACGTGGCCAGTCCCCTAAGTGAGGGAATATACCAGGTGGGCCGATGGGAAGCTACAAAGCAAGCGGCAGAAGCCGACAAAGGCTGCAGCGGAGGCAGAGGACAGAATGCGACGGTCTGGCCAGGTGTGAAGAGTGGTCTGGCTCCACAGCCTCCTGAAAAGCCTTATCGTGAGATAAGCAAAACTTCCCGGAAATGTCCTGCAGAAAAGGCAGAGCAGCTCAGAGCAGAAGAGGTGCGAGCCCGTGTGGCGTAGTGGTTAAGAGTGCAGGGCTGGGACCCGGCGCCCCGGGTTCTGGTCCCCCTCATCCGGGGAGCCCAGCGGGTGACTCTGGGCCGGTCGCAGCCTCTCGGGCCAACGGGGCTGCTGTTTGGGGATGGGACTGACAGCTGCAAGAGGAGAACGCACAAGCCGCTTTGTGTTCGTTCCAAGAGCAAAGCAGGATACACATCAACGCAGCACTCCGAAAACGGGAGAGCGGCACCAAGCCACACCTTGTGAGTGAAATCCACCCCCTTTGAAAAGGCTCGGCCATACCCAGGGAGAGGAGGAAGCCCCCTTGGCATCATCGCGCGATCGGGGCTTGTCCAGGTGGCCTCGCGGTGCGGCGCCCCCCTCCCCCCCCGCTCAGAGCATCGCTGCGGGCACCTGCTGCTGGCACGGCCGACCGGAGGGGGCCGGGCTTGTGAGGCGGGGTGGCGGGCGCGGCGCCTCAACGGCCAGCGACGGGGCTGGGCCGGGCCGGACGGCGGGAGGCGGCGCGCCAGGCCTGCCAGGGACCGGGACGCGCCGCCCCGTCCCCGCTGCGCCGATCTCCGCCGCCGGGGCCCCCTCCGCTCAGCTCAGCTCAGCTCAGCTCCGCCGCCACGCCGGCCTCACTGCGGGAGCGCGGCCGCTCGCTTCCCACGGCCCGGGCGGAGGGGTCCCGCGGCCTCCCGGGGACTTCCTGGCCCGCCTTCCCCGCGCAGCGCAGCGCAGCGCAGCGCAGCGCAGCGCAGCGCGCGCCGAGGCGAGGCGAGGCGAGGCGAGGCGAGGCGAGG
>NW_025335381.1:445718-454051 GCF_004798865.1 Varanus komodoensis | reverse complement strand
CCCCCGCGCGCTTTGCGGGGCCGCCCGGGGCGAAGGCGCTGCGGGGCCAGGCCGGCCCGGGGAGCCACTGCTACCGGGGAGGCCCGCGCCCCGGTGTCCGCACAGAGCCGCGCCCGGGCCACTCTCGCGCCTCCGCCGCGTCTCCGGCGCGCCCCGGGACGGCTGGCGTGAGGGTGGCCGTACCTGGAGGCTCAGATCGGGGCCACAAGCCTGAGACCTTGCGCGGCAGCATCTGCTCCAGGAGACTGCGGCGCCCCCCCGATCCTGGCCGGGCCGCTGCGCTTTTCTTGGGCCGATGCTGACCCCGCTCTTCTGCCCCATCCCACCTTGTAGCGGCGGCCGCCCAGGCCCTCCACTGGCAGAAGCCCCCGCAAGCAGACGAGGCTGGAGGGAGACATTAAAGCCGTCCCCCCGCCCCCCGCAAGAAAGATAGGGCAGAGGAAACAGGAGAGCCTGGCCCCTTCCCTTCTGCGCCGCCCCAGCGGTCAGACCACTAGGCCACAATGCCTTCCTGCCCCTGCCCTACATGGGGCAGCCGGGCTCTCCCCTCCACCAGGCTGGAATGACTGGAGGAGGGCACAGCAGTGCTGGAAGAGCTATTTTGGGCATGCCACACGTCTGGTGCAGGCTGCTTATCAGGGTGGGCAGAAGCTCCCCAGGACATCCGGAGGCAGGCAAGAGGGAGGCTGGTGATAACAGGCGCCCCCCCCACAGCAACTCCCTCCCTGCAGCAGCAGTGGGGGGGGGGACATCCTTCTCTGGGCCTCTGCGAAGGAGACAGGCCCACGGGGCAGACAGAGGTGCAGCTGAACTCACGAAGCAGCTCAGTGCACTGCCCCTTCCCCGCCCCACCCGATTCCTCCTGCGGCCACCGGCTGACCAGTTCCAGGACCTGCTGGTTTACCAAGTGGAAAGAAGACCGCCGGCTGGAGTAAAATGAACAAGCCACTGTTCCCAGGAGCAAAGTCCCAGGCCACACACAGCCCAGAGGGGCAGCCCCCGGGGCTCTCGCTAGGTCCCAGCTGCCACTCGGGGGCTGCAGGCCCCACACAGGCATCAGGAGCCTGGAGGCCAGCAGGAACAGACACTGTTTGGCCCCAGCGAGGCCTCTTCCTTTTGAGCTATGCGGCTTCTGCACACAAAACCCAGTATCCTCCAGATGATGTGGACTCCAGCTCCCAGCAGCACCAGCCAACATGGCCCAAGATGGATACCCCAAGCATCTGTGGGTACCTGGCTGTCTACCTCTAACGTACGGACTCCATGCAGCCAGTACTTTCCTGCGCTGCCCTCCCCACCCCAGACGTGAGCCAATGGCCCCTGTGCGGTGCATCCAAGTTTCAGCCCATTATGGTTCCACAACACACCCACTTCCTGCCACCTCGTTCTCCTTTCTCTTTCGGGCAGTAAGGAAAGGCTTGATGCTGATCGCAGGGCCCTGAAGGCAGCACCCCCCCTCCGAATTCCTCTGCTCTTCAAAGCCGAAAGGACGCCTTCCGATGGGCCTGGTAGCCAGAAGGCTGAGGAGGATCCAGAGTTGGGGGGAAATCGGGGAGCCCTCAGCCATTTCTGCCCTACACCCCCATCACTAAAATGCTCTGAGAGAGGGGAAGGAGATGGGTGGTTACAAGTTCTTTTAAAAGTTTTATTCCTTTATAAAATCTCTTTCCAGACAATTTCGTAAAATGCAAATAAATTACTGAATGAGAGCTTTATTTTGGAATATTCCAAAAATAAGAAAAGAGAGCCTTTCCTAAGTATTAAACCTTCCAGGGAAATAAACTAGATTAAAAAAAAACGTCCTAAACACTGATCTCATTCCTCCAGAAACAATGCAGCAAGGCTGGCTTCCTCCAGAGAGGAGGGCTGCAGCTTGAACCACGGGGAGGGAACAACGGACGGTGCAGACTGTGAAAACGGAAGACCAGGTCGGCCTGCACATCCCGCAGCAGGGGGGCAAGCGACCCCCTTAGTCCGAGCCTGTGCTTCCCTTGGGGAGGCCTCTTGTAGGAAAGTGGGGATGGGGGGAGTGGGCAGAGCAAAGGACAGCAAGGCTGGAGGGCGCATTCCAATCTGAGCCAGGAAAGGCAAATTAACAGGCAGAGCCCCTTCAGCATCGGCTTGGGGGCCGAGGGGCAAAGGGGACAGTGGACGGGGACCGGACTGTCTGCCGCAGGCTGCTGGTTCTCCTGGAAGTGCACGGATTCCAACAGCACGTGACCCACGCCTGGCTAACCATGCTGCATCCCTGCCGTTTTGGGGATGAGGAGGGGACACCGAAGTTAAATTCCAGAAGCATTTTGTACTGAAATACTGAACACTGTTGTTAAGCAACGGAGCGCATGGTCGCCACCCTACTTTTCAATGCGAGTGGAGCTGCAGCTGTCACCAATCCACAAAAACAAGAACTTTCTCAACAAGGGAAGGAGAGAGGCGACGGACTAGACACAAAGACACACATACCCGAAAAGAACTGGTGGTGGGAAGCAGCTCGTGACAACGCTGGCCTCCCGCCACCGAAGGGCAAACTGCAAGGACTAGCAAAGCTGGGGCTGCTTGGACTACAATGCGGTGATCCCATCCTGCCGAAACGGACAGTCCAGGGAGGATGGGCAAGTGAGGCTTCGTCTGGGTTCTGCGGACGCAGAGAGCGCGCCAGGCTGGCTTGTGGGCCCTCAGGGTGGATGTTCAAGGACTCAAGCCGGATGAGTCTCTTGGCCTCCTCCAGAATGTGCCCTACCAGGTATCCCTCACCCAACTAGCAGCAATAGCTACAGAGGTGCACAGCACCGAGCTGAGCACCAGTGCCACTGCCTCCTCTTCTTGTTCAGTGTGGCCTGAGGCTGAGCAAACTGCAAATTCCTAAGCCGGCCAGCCGGCCAGCCGGGCAGCTACAAGGGCAGGAGGAGGAAGAGAGGTCCTAAAATCCATACTTGGCCTGCGTCTGACGCCTGCTGAGCTTGTTTTCAGCCCAGGTGTTCTTCAGCTCCAGCTCTCGTTCTTTTGCCTGTCCCAGGAAAGAGGATGGAGTGGCAGGTTAGAGGCAGTCCTTCCTTATACCGTGACCCACCCGATCCACAGAACTGCCTCAGCCCGTGCCTTGTTGTGGGAAAGCAGCGTGCCCACATCAAGGCTGCCTGGCAGGCACTAGAGGGACGAGAGCAGCGCCCTCTCCACAGGAACTTCTTCAGCCATGCAGGCCTCAGAACTGGAACAAGCAGCACCCACTGCAGGGCAGGGCTGAGCACCAAGTGGCAAGATCCCCCCCTGCTCCCCAGTCGGGACCAGGGCTCACCAGCTTGCTAGCCCCAGCTGCTGATGACAAAGCTAGCAACTGCTCTGTGCGCACTCCCACCTGAACCTCAGCTTGGGCAGCTATTCTGCAGGCCCTCCCAAGGCTCCCAGGGGCTTGGGTCAGCTGTGGAAACTCCACATTTGCTCCCCCACCCACACTGCTTGAAAGGCCCCCTGCGGCCCAGCGGCCCTGCTACAGTGGGAGCTTCTCAGCTGGAGTTTGGCCAGAAGGGCACAGCAACACTGAGCGCCGGCAGGACCCTGGGGCAGCTCACGCCATGGCCCCGGCGACTACAAGGCCAGCAGCTTCAACACGGAAAGTTGGCCAGGAAGGAGGTCGCTGAGGAATGGGAGAGGATGGCCAGCCACGAAAGAGGGGTACGCAGAGAAGCCCCGCTCTGTGTGCCACTGTGACTGGGGAGACAAGAACTGGAGCAACGCTGGACCAGGCGAGATGCAGGGGAGCTGCAGAGCTGTGGCCAACCTGAAGCGTCCTCACCTGGTGAATCAGGTATGTGATCTGGTGCTTCCTCCGCTGCTGCCCTGTGGGCTGTTCCCCCTTTTTCTGCAGGTGAACAGAAAAACAGAAGCAGTTGCCCTGTCAGGTGTCTCTGGGCAGGCAGGAAAGGGGACCCTTTCCTCTGAGGATGCAAAGTGCCCATCCCAGGACAATTTGCCACTTGCCTTGTGAGCACCAGGAGGGCCCCCAGCCGCGAGCATGAGAGCTGCCCAGCACCCAGAGGGATCATGGGAACTCCTTGCCCCACAGCCACTGACCTTGCTGAAGGATTTCATATTTTGCTCCTCTGTCAAGGACTTGGTCAGCCACTGCTGTGCGCCACTCAGCTGGTCATCCCCCTTGATCTCCACAAAGTTGATTTCCTCTCGGCCACGGTTCCGCTTGCCTTGGAGGCGTTTGAACTAAGCGAGGGATTGCAGGAGACGAAGGGTTGCAGTGGCTGAATGGGTGGCCCTCAGAGCAGCTCCTCGGGAGCCCATGGGCAACACCACACCCGCCTAAGGGAAACCCATCATCTCAGAGCAAAACAAAGAGGCTCAGCCGGACCCTGGAGGAGGGCATTAAAAACGAGCAAGGGAACCCAGCGTTAAACATCCGTGCCGTGCACACACACGCTCTTCCGCACCAGTCTGTTTCCTGCTCCTGCAGCTGCGGAGGGATGAGGGAGGGAGCCCACCGTGGAAAACGAGCAGCGCGGAGAATGGCTGCAGGGGACGTCAGAGCAAGAAGCACTGAGGCAGGCGGCTCCGCAAGCCCGTTCCAGGCTCAGCAGAAGGCAGGGAATGCCGGGGGGGGGGGGGCGGGGGCACAGCTGGCTATAATGCCATTAATCCCAGGCCCATGGAAGCTGCGTCCAAACAAACACTCCTGGAAGCCACTCTTTAAACAGGGCCAGCACAACCATCTGTGCACACTCAGCCTGCTAGAAGCAAAGCAAAGAGAATTGCTGGGGAAACCAAACAGACCCTACACCCTTCTATTTCAAAAACGCTCAGTACTATTTCCACAAAAAGGCGGCTTGGAGCTGGGGGTGTGGCGGAGGGGAGAGCGAGTTATGTATTGCAACCAGAGTGATGGCTCCTGGGCTGAGGGTCCCATCCGTCCCACAGGTGCTGTGTGTAAGATTGTGTCTGGACTCTTCAGGTTATTACAAGCTGAAAGGCTAAAGGCCTACCACACACCTTGCACGGCGCTGCCTGAATTCATCCGCCAGCAAGCGTAAAAGACATTCTGTGATCTGTTCCACCGCTGAAGCCCCACAGACCCCGCCACGTGTGGGGCACCTGCCCCAAATGCCGGCAAGGCCCACAACCGCCACAGCCAGCCCTGAGCTCTGAGAAGAGTGTGGCCTCTGGCACGCATCACCCCAGCGCAGCTGCTCACCGCTTCATCGTCCATGAAGGAGGCGGCGGTGGCGGGATCGTCACTGCGCAACTCCTGGGGCGGCCCCAGCAGCGGGTCGCTTTCCTGGTAGTAGCCACCACTGTAGTAATCCTGCTGCAGAGACACAAAAGCAAAGGCGTGCCCTCAGCAGCTGCAAAATCCACCCCCAGGCTATCTTCCCCGCCTGCCACCCACCAATTTACCTCCTCCGGCACACCCCTTCCACAGGCTCCCTCCCAGCCAATATCCTCCCCAACAGACCCTCCCTCCTACAGCCCTCGCCACACGCTCTCCCTGCTTCACACTCTTCCGGGGCTTCCAGAAATCGAGGCCACCAGCAGCAGGAGGGACATCGCCTCCAAGCAAAGCTCCTGCCAGGGCAACCAAGGGCTCTCCTCTCACCTGATAATACACGCCAGTGCCGCCCGCATTGCTGTAGCCAGGATATGGCAGATACGGCTGGCTGCTATAGTCTTCACCAGGCTTTGGGGCCCAGCCATGGGGAGCAGAGCTCGAACCAGGTGCTGTCTTGAACTCCAGTGGGGCGTTAGCAGTCGTGGCATCCTGGCCTTCGGGCTCAGGCCCTGGCTCTGTCCCAGGGGGCAGGTCATCTGGCACCACTGTGCCGGAGAACACGTAGCTCTCGGGACTCCTGGGGGGCGGCTCGCTTCGGCTGGCCAAGGAGAAGTAGTTCTCAGGGGTCACTTCCTCGTCGCTTTCATTCTCCTCCTGAGTGATCTGCTTGGTCACCTGCAGGGCGGCACTCTTGGCAGCCGCCTTGATGGCTGACGGGGAAGGGGTCGTCGTCACAGCAGACGTGGCCTTGAGGGGGGGCTTTGGCTTGCTGGCCGCCGCTGCCGCCACTAGCGAGCCTTTGGCAGGTTTGGGCTCTGTGGAGTTCTCAGCTGCTTTCCTGGAAAAGGCGTATGGCAGCAACAGCCGGTTTGTCTCTTTCACTGTCACATTCTTAGGCTGCGGGAGCAGAGCAGACAGGCCGGAGCCCTCACTGTGGCCCTGCAAGGAGTACAGAAAGTGACACGGTAAGCTAAGATAGGTCTTTCTTCAACTAGCCCCTTCCCTCCGATCTGCAGACAGCTTTAGTCAGCCTGCAACACATCCACCCACGTGACAATTCCTGCACATCTTGCCTCTAACATAAAGGCCAGAAATTTGCCACAACAGTTCCTGGTCGGCATACTCCAAAAGCCAAAGTATTTTCTCTGGCATTCTCCTTGACTCTTCACACCAAGCATTATGGCAAAGTCGCAAGCTCACTGCAGTTGCCAGAACTGTGGCTGCTTAAAACAAGATGCTCAGTTGTTACGCAGAGCATTAAAGCTAAGCTGGTGACCTTAGAGCCAGCACCACAGCAGAGAGCCCTGAAACTTGGCTGCTCCAAACACTTGGCTGTCTCTCAAACCATGCCCAACTGAAAGAAAAAGCCCAGCGTGCCGGGACAAAGAGGAGGCCAGAGGAGAAAGCCTCGGACAGCCTTCCCCAACCTACCTGCTGCCTCCCAGAAGTTTTGGACTGACTTGTCAGCCTTGGCCAGCACACACTAGCATTACGAAGGAATAGAAAGTACCCGCTTGTCAAGCCCAATGTTCTTTGCCAAGGAGGAAAGAACTACAAGGCCGCTTCCCCTCTTTTCAAATCTGGTTGAGCTGATGAACGGAGACATTAAATTGGGCCAGTGGCATTGTATGAAGAACCCAGTGCAGTCAACTGAAGCACCAGAACCAGCAGATCGGGATTTTGGCCCCATGAGCAGACTTTCAGCTCAGACATGGATGGCCAAAGGGCCAACCGGCCTCCTTCACAGTGGGGAAACCTTCAGCTCTTAACAGGGATGAAACACAGGTACGTCCTTACCTGGAAGGCAGGCTGCTTTTTTGCTGGCTCATCTTCCTCTGAATCTGACTGAAAGAGAGAGGAATGGAACAGAGTTCGAGGAGGAATGAACAGCATTTGAGTGCGCAGTTGGCAGCTTTCAACAGATGCCATCTCTGTCAAGGTGGGTGCTGGAATTTATTTGCAAGTCCAGCTCGGTGACCTCCAGGGTCAGACACTGAAGCCAGTGTCCCTTCTGGGACGTGTTTGACACCCACGAGCACAGAAAGAACAAGTCACGAAGCCTCAAGTGCCTTTGTGCATCTCAGCAGGGAAATGTACCTAAAGCCCCTGGGTGGGGGCAAATAACCCAGAGAAGTTCAGATTGCTTAGTGATGGGGAATGACCAAAATATCTCACAATTCTGCAGCCTGATCAAGCACGCTATGCAAAATTATGAACTACTGTGTCACTGGCGTGGACTTCACTCACCCTCTTCCTTCGCTAGCCCATGCTCAGCAGTTTTGATGTGAGACGCATTTGGCAATTCCTCACTCCTGCAACTCAGTGATAAGAACAGGTCACAACTGCCTCTCAGTGCACTGCCATCTTTGCCATGTGCTTGACATCTTCTCACAATCCCAGCAGTTTTGGAATTAGGCCATGGAATGCAAAGTTCCAGTTTCTAGGGGCAAGTTTCTGAGCCGGTTGGGTTTTGCTTCCAAAAAGAAGCATAAGTTGTCAGAAGAGAAACAGAAGAACAAAATATGGGTGGGTAGTTCCCACAGAAAACAGAGAAAAACAAAGATAGATGGAGGGGACTCCAGTGCCTGGGGACGGGATTTCATTCCGTCTTCAGTTTTATTCCCTCTGCCAGCACATGAATATGATATCCCAAACAGCACATTAACTACATCTTAAAACATTTTCCATACAACTTATTTTAACTCCACATTCCAACCTTCAGATGCCCTTGTAGGTGTTATATATGGACTGATACACATGTCAAGCTGTCTTCCTCTACTTCAGTTTGGAGGGATGACAACTAAGACGTTATACTCTGCCTGTCAACCACATCTGGATAAGAATACTGAACATCTGAAAAATTCTACTATGAAAAGCACTTCCAAGGATCACCTGTCATGCTGCAAGCCACAGGATAGGGTTGCTGCATCGGGCTGCATTCTACAAACTAACTGATGGATTTTAAGCATTCCCAAACACTACAGCAGACATTGCTTTTACCTGGGCAAGCACCAGTGTGTGCTTGGATCCTGCAGCAGTAGCTACCACACCACACACACAC
>NW_025335381.1:427650-445618 GCF_004798865.1 Varanus komodoensis | reverse complement strand
AGCGGCGGGGCCCAGCCGGGCGGCTCCGTTGGCCCGCCCGCCCCGGGGCGCTCCAGGCGGCGCGGCCTCCCCAGCTCCCCTCCGCGGCGCCCGCAAGGCCTCGTGGCCGGAGCGCGCCGGCGCTCTCCCCCGGCAAGCGGCCCCGGCTGCCCGCGGCTTCTCCGGCCGGCCGGGCGCGGCGCCCCGCGCCTTCGAGGCCCCGCGGTGCTCCGCTCGGAGCTGCCTGACGATGGGGCTGCCCGCTCCCAGCCTGTGTGGCTGTGCACACGTGCGCGCGGATCCAAGCCGTAGGAGCGCGGCCAAATTGCGCGGGGTCCGGCAGATCTTTTACATCGGGGGCAGGGCTGGGCTTGAGTTCCGATACCCGATTTCCGACAAGTGGCCATTTCTCGTGTCGTTCTGCCCGCGTCTCCTGACAGTGAATCCGTGTTAAGTACAGTTGAATAAGACTGCAGCCTAAGCGTGGACCACTGGGCAGATGCACTTAGGGGGAAAGGCCTGCATTTTCCAGCGTCTCTCCAGCCAGCCGTGTAGGTTGGGGAATGCTGGGAACGAGAAGACTTTTCTGTCCAAACATGCATGGATTATACTCTTAGTGAATGAATGAACACCTGATCTGCTCTTGAGCACATAAGAAAGGCAGCTGATGAAGAGGAGGTGACTGGTGTGTTATATGCTCTGTAAACTCTGCAGCCTGTCAACCATTGCTGAGCCTTTCCTGCTGGGCAAGGAAAATCGGCCCTGTCTCTCGCTGGCCCGTGGAAAACCCAGCGTTTTTAAAAGTGCCGTTAAAACAATTGGTTGCGTCTAACGCTTATGGACCCATTACTGAGCAACTGAATTTTGGTCAGTGGATTGGGCCCACAAAACAGGCTCCAGTCCTGGCTAAACCTGGCCACAGAGTTAGAAGTCTTAGCAAATATTTGTGGGTGGGTGGTGGATGCCAAGACCACCGTGGAAGAGGCAGCTCCTGGAGCAGCTAGGTGGGTGTGTTGTGCAGCCGCCCCCTCCAGCACCTGAGGCCTCTTCCACATTCCACTCTGGCAGAAGGTTGGGCTGGTCGGTCTCAGCTAGAGCAGCACATTCTCCACCGTGGCCGAACTCTGTAAAAAAGGTCAGTGCACCTCCCCCCCACAAACTTTCCAGAAGAAACTGCCCCCCCACCCCAATTGACTTTTGGGAATTAATCTGACCTGACAGTGTCTTTTCATGTTGGTGGGCTGTTTGCTCATCTGATCCCGGTCGGGCGTGATCTAGTAGGTCTCTTGTTCTGTTGACCTTTCAGAGGCTAGTGTTAGGGTCATGGCTCCATCCACAGATCTGTGTTCACAGTGATCGATGGAGACAGTGGTAATTATTTTGGAAGATCTCTGCATAATAGGGTGGCCTTGGATAAACTTGGTCTCTCAGGCTGCCCACCCCTTGTCTGCAATCTGCATAATAAAGATCCTTGCCCAGTTTACAGAAATAATGTGAGGATTAAAGACATACTTGAAGCACTGGGAGGTCCTCCCTAGAGAACTTTTTGACTTGGTTTTATAACTTGAGGGTTAGAAACTTTGTTTCCCCCCTCCCCTAAAAATGATCAAGTATTTATTTTCCTTGGTTTTAGGCTGCTGTTAAAGGGAGAGCCTGTTCCAAAGGGGCAGGGGGAGGTTGACCATCTTGCTGTAGGGACAGGCCACCTCCTAAGCGCATCAGCTGCAGGGTTACGGCGCTGGAGCAGGATGTGAGAGGACCAGTGCTGTCTAGTTCCCACTGCACCGGGACACTGGTTGCAGGCCCAGCCTGCCCTAACTCAGAGGAGGAGGTCTTGAGTTCCTTGTGAGTGGAAAAAGCGGGGATAGAAATGTAGTAATAAATAAACGGGGTGCAGCAATTTTGAATGGTGTCACTCTTCTGTTTTAACCTATTTCGAGTTTGCACCTCCCTTCTCCAAGCGGGTGCCTTTCATACAGGTTGGCCTGCATGTCCCAGCACCCCCCCCGCCCCCCCCCCGGCCAGGAGTGTCTACAGACATACAGGTCTTTGCACCCACCTGTGTGAAGTCTGGTGTCTGCTTGTCCCTGGAATGCGGGGGTGGGGTTTACTCCTGAGTAAACCTGCTCCGGCTGAGCTGCATGACAGGTGCCTGATTAATGAAGACATCTAACCCCAGGAGTTTTCATTGCTTTGAGTGATGAAATCTGTGTACATTTGCATAAAAGTCAGCTCAGTTAATTGTTCAGCCAGAAAGGTTTTAACCGCTTAACCCAAGCCATAAACCATTAAAACAATATAGCAGAACATGCAACACAAAATAACCACAAGAATACAAGCCAGTAGCCCCCGATTCATTATTTTACACACACAAAAAAAGACCAGCGGGGTGTTTGATGAAACATCCAGGGTGCTCTCATAGAAACTCTTGTGTGATGGTTGCCCCATTTTTATACGCATTACATAAAGAAGCAGTACAGTAAAGAAACCCAAAATTACTGTGGAGCACCTGGTTTTCTTTGCAGATCCTTCAGCTAGACAGTTTGCCCACTTACCTGGGAGGGAACCTCATCGAATGCAAAGCAGATTTGTTTGAGTAGACATCTATAAAATAGGAGTCTTTGTTTTTGGATGGATTTTGGAAATCCCGATTTTACTGGCCTCAGCCAAAAGTAGCCAGCCATGTGCTCCCGACGCCATCGAGCTCACTTCCTTCCCCACCCCCTCAGCATTCGGATGCGACCCGAGGCTCCAGTTTTCCCCACAGGGCCTGTGAGGATAAACACCCCACCTGGCACATCTGAGCAGGTGAGAGCTGCCACAAAGATGGGGAGCGAGCAGATGAGGAAGCCGGGAGCTGCCCTGTCACAGAGGCCCCTGCCAGGCGTGTGAGCGTACAGATAAGCCCTCTGTGCAGTGCTTTTGCTTGATCTGCTGCGACAGAGGTCAGGTTGGTCGATGGAGAGGTTGAGTTTTGCATTGGCACATCCCCTTCAACCGAAATCCCTCTGTGTGTGTGTGTGTGTGTGTGCGCGCGCGCGCGCGCAAGAGTGAGACAGTGGCTGGCACGTGGGGGTGGGGGACTGTTAGCCCTGTGCGTAGGCGCATCTTGGCTACTATGCGGCCTGCCTGGGCCAGTAAAGGTGGGCTTTTTCATTCGCCTTCCTGTTTAGGCGCAGGCCTTGCTGGGGGCCCTGCTTCCCTCCAGGCCGACTCTCGTCTTTCCTCAAAGTACTTTTTCCTGCCTGGAGCTTGCTCAACCTTCTCTCATGAAATAAGTTTCTTTGTCTCTTGGAAGGAAGCCCATGCCTGCTGCCCCCTTCTCCCCTCCAATGCCATTTTTCCTGTGACCTTGACCACCACTGGGTTGAATGGACCTGCCCCACTGCCTGGCACGAGAACAGCCTTCTCACGGCCAAGGCTGCTGCCTGGCCCCAGAGGCTGTCTGCCTGGCCGGCCCAGCCGTTGGTGGGATGGGGAGGAGGGAGGCAGAACAAGAGCCGGCCGGCCGGCCGGCCTCCCTCCAGACAGAGGAAGGGAGCTGGGCAGGCCTTGTGGTTTTGCCACAACATGAAAAGACCTGGCTCTTGGTTACACGGAAGAGGCCCCCTTGTGCCGCAGGGCTGAGATTATTAAGGGTGCGCAGCATCCATCCAGGGATACCAGATGGCCCCTTTATTCCCGGCGGTGTCTCCCGTTTCACCACATCAAAGCTCCCTCGGTGATGCCGCCCCCCCCCCCGCTGGCCCCACAGGCTCACGGAGCTGGCCCAACCTCCCGCCCCGTCCGGTCCCGTCCCTGCCAGGGCCGCAGCCACCTGGCTGCTTCTTGCTTGAGGAACCCCGCTAATCCCCCCCCACCATGCAGCATTGCGCGAGCGCCCCTCTGCTCCCCCTTAAACGTGGCGGCTATCTCAGCCTAACCCTAAACCCTGCAGGAGGGCTCAGACCTGCACCTTTCTTCTTGATGTGTGTGTTGTTGTTACTCTTCCAGAGATTGCCACTGTTGCTATTGCTGTTAGCTTTGTGTGTGTTGCATTGTCTGGTGGTTAAGGGAGTTTCCTAAGTCAGGACTGGACAGGCCTCGCCTGGTGCTACTTCCCACCCAAAAGAGACGGCGGAGCCATCGGGGGCGAGGAGCAGGCGGGGGCGTCTCGATATCGTCGCACCGTTTCTGCCAAAAGACCCAAAGTGCAGGGAGGAAAGATGCCCCCAGAACCATCCTGGCGAAAGAGCAGGGTAGAAATGTAATAAATAAATAGCTACCTTCCACCCAGGGTGTAGGAAAAGATGGTTCCTCTGCCTTCGGTTTTCATTCTCACTGCAAAACGTTGCTCTGTGCAGAAAGAAATTAAAAGACCATTTGGAGCAATTAAAAAGTAGACATAAGAGCTAAAAGTGGCAGGATTTAAGCAGTTTTAAAAGCAGAAACTCAAAAATTCTTAAAAGCTGCAGATACTTGAAGGTTTCCTGGTTATGCCTTAAAGGGTACAGAGAAGGTGGGTGCCACTACCCGGAAGCCCCCCTCTGTGTACTCGCCTTCCCGATTACGGGCGCCACAGGGTGGGAAGGAGGACCTCAAAGGCTGGCTTATAGGAAAGACGATGTTCCCGGAGGTGGTCCAGTCTTTGCAGCTTGTGCACCATTGACTTGCTTATGGGTGGAGGTGAGGCATAAGGGTTTAAGTCCAAACCTTATTCCAGGCTAATTCATCCTGCTTCTTTATATACTTGGTGTATGTATGGCTGCATATATTTTAAAATGCTTCCAAATGGTTGGCCAATTAGTTATATAATCATCAGAATACAATAAAAGTACCTAACCATTGTTGAAACATTTATATAAAGTATTAAAGCATTAAAAACGTTAATTACAAGCCATCTGGGCAGCACATTCACCCGGGAAAGGGTAAAGAGTAAAGAAAACCTTGCTGAATTGCAGTCTAAAGCATGAAACAGTCTTGCTGGTCCAAAACTCGGATTAAACACGCAACCGGTCATATTTAACGTACAGATTCAAGACAATTTATGCTCAGCATCACTTTAAGGGCAGTTTTAGCCCTTGTTATCAAACATGCCACAGAGCTGGCTCCTCCCCGTCCCGATCTCAGAGGAGTGGCGGGGAATCTATTCAGCTTTGCGTATGGAGCTGGGAATGCTGGTCGGCGACCAAGCTTGAATTTACTGCCCCGCTCTGCAGAGTCATCATGGTGACACACTAGTAAAGGAGTGGCTTTCTCTCTTCCTTGTGCAGCCCTGCTTGGTTCCTGGAAGGGTGAGCCTGTTGCGCTGTTGACCTGCAAGGGCAGGGCCCAGAAGAGGGAGGCAGGCACCTGTCCGAGCGCGGCATCCCCAGCCCCCCCCCCTCGCCTGGCTCAGCCTTCCTCCCAGTTCGCCTGGCAAGCAGGGCTGAGCACCGGTCTGCGTTCCTGCCCCTTTGCAAGCACAAACTTCTTGAAACACACCCTTTGCCCAGAGGCAGCCATCTAGGAGTGGCTCTCCCTTCGCCTCGCTCGTGCTCTCGGTGTGTTTGTGCCCGTGTGTATATTGTGTGCATTTGTTTTGGCTTGCTCCTGGCCTCGGCTGAGACACACCAGTGCGGCTCTGCCATGCAGGCTTGTGTCTGGGCGTATGTCGTCCTGGTCTGTCCCACCCGCTCCCTAATGAGCAGGTTTCCACAAGAGAGGTAGCCTCCCGGCCCCACCTGCTCAGAGTCTATTCTGGTGTGCTATTAAGCGAGGAGGAGCGGAGTGAGCGGAGGGCAGTGGGTGCTTGAGGCCTTTCGGGCCGGGCAGCGAGCGAGGGAGCGTGCCTCTCCGTGGCTGCTCCGTGGCATGCCCGTGGAGGGCCAGTGTGGCGGCACGCAGGCACCCTGGCTCTAGGGCCCCCGCTGCTCCCCCAGGTCACAGTGCTGCCGGCCCCCCGCATTGCTGCTCTGTGTGTCTCCAGCCGCCTAGGGAGCACCCCAGGCCGCTCCGTGCCGCACCTGGGCATCGGGTGTGCCGGCAGGTGAGAGGGTGCCCACCAGGTCACTGGGCAAGGCCACCCTCGGGCCGGGGAACTGGCCCATGAGCCGGACTGTCCAGTCTGCCCAGCTCCCCTACAGCAGGCTCCCCTGGCCAAAGACCCAGCGGGACAGCGGGGCTCAGTGGGCGGAACCAGCCGGTATGCCAGTGAGAATGGCATCGGGCCAGCAGCCCCCTGCCCGCCCGCCCGCCTGCCTCCCCCAGCTGCCGACGCGCGCGTGTGCGGGGACAGCGCGCGCCTGGGGAGAGCTGCCCCTTACAGGGGGCTCCTGGCCTGGAGAGGGGGCATGGTGCGGCTGCCCTTGCCGACCGCAGCCCGACGTGCAGGACCCAGCCAGCCCAGCAAGCGCTGCGGCAGAGGGCCCGTCATGCATGTGTTAATGTGGCGACGGGGCCGGTGCCAAGCCGAGCGGGAGCCCGGCTTGGGCACGCTGTGGCTGCCCTCCCTCCGCGAGCCGTCGTTGCCACTGCCACCGGGCCCGCGTGCTCTGGTCCGTGGGGGGGGGGCTTTGGGCAGCCTGCTCCGCTGCCATGGCCCCCTTTGTGCCAGCCTTCCGGGTGACGGAGCAGCTTCTAATGTTTAACGGGCACCTGACCCTTCCCGGCGCTCTTTGTCCCGCTCCGGGCGTGCCAAGCCAGGAGTTGTTTATCCTGGGTGGGGGTGTTTTGCTTCTGCTTCTCTCATGCCCCCGAGGGAAAGAGGGCCGCTTGCCCCCTCCCCCAGCTGCCGCCTTCCCTCCAGATAATCATGTGTTGACATGTGTGGCCGGCCATGTCCCAGGCTCCACGTCTCCGTTCTGAGCTGAGCGTTTGCTTGGCCCTGGCCGCCTGCCTTCCCCTGAAAGGAGATCCGAGTGAGCTCCGTCCTGCGGATGACGAAGCAGAAGCCGCGCCAGCTGGTGGTTGCCCTGAGCCTGAAGGGGCTGCTGGAGGAGCTGGCCCTGGCAGCGTGGGGGGGGGGCGAGGGGGCGGGATCGGGTTTCCCCTCGGAGGGCCACCAGAGCGCTGGGCCTCCGCGGTGCGAGCCCAGGCAGCCGAGCCCCGGTGCTGGCCTCTGCAGTTGCCTTCTGGCCTTGCCAGGTCTGTAGTCGGGGTGCATGACAAGGGCTTTTGGCCGGTCCCCCTGACTGGCCCGTTCTCCTTTCTAAAAGCCGCCTCTGTCAGCAGCCATCCACATGTCCTACAGTTGGCCGGCTAGTGAGCAAGGAAGCCACCACAGACAGCGGTTCCCTAGGTCACTGCTTTGGGGATCTCCCGGAAGCGCAGGAGAGGAGGAGTCTCCCGTGGTGCTGCCAGGGATGGGGTTGGTTCTCCCCCCAGTTTGAGTGTGCATTTCATGCTGACTCTCTTGGTCCCAGTTCTTCCTTGTTGCACCGTTAATGCGCCTGCGCCCAGCTTTGGGAATGTTAGTCAAAAAGCGGTGCGAACGCTTTGCGAGCGAACGAGTGAAGCAAGAGGGCGATTGCAGGTTAGGTCCTGCTGTGCAGGAGGCTCGGAGAGGCGCACACGGCTGCGGGTTCTGGGCAGCACTTCCTGAGATGCTGTGGGTGGGGGCAGCTTCCCAAATGTTCGTTGGCTCTTCCGCCTGGGGGATGGGAGCTCTGAGGCCGCCTTCCAGCCCTCCTCTTTGTGAGGGCGCCTTTGTCCCTTTGTGCTGCAGAGCCCCCCCCACCACACCTCCCTGCCAGGAGAAGCCGCACCTGCTGGCCTTAGCGGCTGTGGGTTTGTGTCTCCAGAGGTACCACCACCACTGGCTGATTGGGGGACTTCTGTGCGGAAGCAGTGAGGGAGATGGGGCGTCCATCTCGGGCGTCTGAGCCAGGTTTCTGGGCTCCATTTGTGGCCAGTGGCTGTGGCTTCTGAGGCCCAAAGTTACACCAGCACTTTCAGTTGCTAGAATGATTCTCCCAGAAGGTTCCCTCCCTGGCTCCTGGTGCTTCTGCTGCACCTGTGCCCCTTCTCCAGCTGCCAAGCATGTAAGAAGAGCCCTGCGCCTGCACCTGGCCAAAGGTGGCCCATTTCGTACCACACGCTGACCAGGTGTCCCAAGGGAAACTCACACGCAGGGCAGAAGGCAAGCGCCGGGGCCAGTGGGGGCCTCACGCCCGTCATGGCCTGGGCGGGGGTTTGGAGAGGGTCCTCACTGGCACCCAGGGGTTCCCTAGCAAACCACATTAGAGGGTTGGGGTCACCCCACTGAACCGAGACCTGCCCCGACCCAGCTGGTTCTCCTGGGCAGTGACAGGCAGAGTGCCAGCAGACTCACGGCCCGGCCAGTCCCCCTTCTCTCCCCACCCAGCCTTGCTAGAGGTTCGTGCACAGCGAGACGATTAGTCAGAATCATCCAGATCACACCAGTTCGGTCCACCCCCAAAGTGGGCTAGTAACACAGTCACAGGCCAGCTGCAGCCACGATCAAGATGCCCCTAAACAGAAGGAAATGTCAGTTGCTCTTTTGAATTCCCGGCGGCTGAAGGCCAGTGGCTTCAGGGCCCATCCCTGCAGACGGGACACGTGGGTTGGCCTTCGAGGTGGGGCAGCGGCATGGGACCTGCCTCCCCTATCCATGTGGCACAGCCCATGAGCATGCGGGGCCGCTCAGCTGCCCCGCGGCACGACTCTGCGTCGCTGTTGGCCCCCCTCCATTTCGCCTCGGAAAGCCCTAGCGGCTGGCACCGCTGCGACACTCGGGTGGCAAAGCACAGGGGCTCCCCTCTTGCCAGTCCTGGTGGCGGGCGGCGCTGCCCCGGGGCCGGGCTGGGAGCAGCCCCACTGCGCCGGCGGCACCAGCCGGCTGCCCTCCCGACCGGTTGCTGGAGGGGGCCGGCGTCCGGCTGCAGGTCTTAGCAGCCCAGGTGCCACACGTGCCCCGCGGAGGGAAGTCGGGAGCCCCCCTGGGGAGGGGGCTGCACAGGCAAGTGCAGAGGGGAGGGGAGGGAGCGGGAAATCCTACTCGAATTCGGGGGGGGCAGCCCCCTGGCTGCGCTGCTCTGCGGGGCTTGCGGACCCCATTGTTCTCCCTCCCCGGCGGCCGGCCAGCCTTTCATTTCCCAGCTGCAACACGTGCCGAGCCAAAAGTGTCTCTGCAGTCTAGACAGGAGCTTACATGTGGCCAGAAGCGCTGCTGGGGCCAAGCCATGCCTCTTGGTGGCTTGTGGGGGAGACGGGGGGGGGGGTGCAAAAGGCCCGGGGGGGGGGGGGGCTGCTGCGCTGGGGAAGCGGCACCCAAGGGTGGGAGCCTGGCCTTGGAAGGGGCCCGGTCAGGTGGGAGAACCGTGGCCGTGTTCCTCAGGCCAAAAGACTCCCTCAAGCCCCCTTTTTGACTCCCCTCTAAGTTGCCCTATTTCGTGGCAGGCAGTTCCATAAATGAACTTCCCTCACCACGGAGAGGCCCTTTCTCTCGCCTGCCCTGCATCTTGGCGCCCGTCCATTGCTTTCTGTGCCGCCCTGTGACCGGCCCCCTCCCTCCCCGGCTACAGCTGGAGGTGCTGGTGGGTCACAGGGTGCTGCAAACATGATTTCACAGCTGAGCGATGGCGGGGCT
The DNA here is from genome assembly GCF_004798865.1 of Varanus komodoensis. Classification (NCBI taxonomy): domain Eukaryota; kingdom Metazoa; phylum Chordata; class Lepidosauria; order Squamata; family Varanidae; genus Varanus; species Varanus komodoensis. The sequence continues at coordinate 436,071 of NW_025335381.1, read as the reverse complement.
TGCTTGCGCGTGGCGTAGGCCCAAACGCAGCAGCGGGGCTGGGGCACAGGCTCCCCGCAGCTGAGCTCTTCCTGTGCTGCCACCCCCGGGCAGGGGCGCCCTGGAATCCAGGGAGAGCCATTGTGCCATAAGATTGGGTACGAAAGCCCACAAAGAAATCTTACCAAAAGCAGCCGTAATAAGAACACTCTTCTGGACCAACATGCATTTCCCCTCCACCCCCCCACAGATCGATGAGATGCCCGAATCGGCTGTGAAGTCGGCCTCCAACAAATACCAAGTCTTTTTCTTTGGAACTCATGAAACGTGAGTACATAAAGACGCAAACCAAGCCGTGCAGGATGAGACTGAATACCTCTCCGCCAAGCATTCTCTTGCCCTTGTGGCCAGCCAAGTGCCCCAGGAAGCGGGACGTGAGGGCAGCAGCCCCATCCTTCCCAGGAGCAGGAGAATGCAGGCATGCCACCTCCGATCCCGATCCCATGGAGCCATCCAGACCGCGGCCCTCAGTAGCCTGACTCTCTTCCATGCAGTCGCCTGATCCCATTAGTTTGGATACCCTTTCAAGGCGTCCAGACTAATGGCCATTGCTACCTCTTGTAGTGACAGATTCCATAGTTTTATCCATGCGCTGTATGAAGTCCCCGCTTCCGTCTGTCCCAAACTTCCCACCCATCAGCTCCAAGGGATGGCCTCTTTGAGTTTGCCACACCATGCCTGATTATATACATTTCTGTCCTATCTCCCCTTAAGGGCCTTTTCTGTAAGCACACAGCCCCTTTCCTCGAGGGGAAGCTATCTGCCTCTCGATGATTTTGGCGGCCCTTCTCTGCACCTTTTCCACCTCTGCAAAACCATTTTCAACCCACGGTGATTAGAACCACCCAGAATATTCCTGCTGTGGCCACAACGTGGATTTGTGTGAGGGCAGGGTGAGCCGGGCCGTTTCTTCGCACTTCTCTTCGTAACGAAAACGGGCTGTGAACTTTGCGGGGCTGAACTGTCTCAGCCACAGCCCCAGGATCCCTTTTTCGATTGGTCACAGCCCAGACGGGCAGCCCTGGGTGCCTTGCCCAAGCCAGCATCCTCCTGGGTGCGTGCTGCCCTGGCACTCCCACACTCCAGAGTGTGGAGCTCTTTGTGGTTTCTTGTTGTTGGAACAGCCCTACAAAATCTGGCGCCACCCAGGGCATTTATGAACGAGGAATTTCAAACCTCTCCACACAGGCGGGCTTTCCAGGATGGCTTTTCCGAGACATTTTGGGCTCAGGTCCAATAACTGGATACAGAATGTAGCTGTCGGCCTTGGCCTTCCCCTTGCAGATACACCCATGCAAGTGAGTCGTGGCCCCCTCCGCATCCTGCTCGTCCGTATCTTGAAGGGGAGCCCTGCAACTGCAGCCCTGGCCTAGCCTGCCCTGTTTTGTGACCTGTGCCTTCTCTGTCGTTTTTCTCTGCCCAGGGCCTTCTTGGGCCCCAAAGACCTCTTCCCGTATGAGGAGTGCAAGGCCAAATTTGGCAAGGCCAACAAGCGGAAAGGCTTCAGCGAAGGCCTCTGGGAGATCGAGAACAACCCCACAGTCCGGGCCTCTGGATACCAGGTACGCCTTCTGTGGTTGTGGGGGAGGCTGTGGCAGCTGGGCAGACCAGCCTGACGTGCTGCCCCGGGGGCGGATGGGGCTCCATGCGAGGCAGCACACGCCTTCACTCCCCGGTGCACCAGGGCCCTGCTGGAGTCCTGGCTGCTGAGCCCCAGTGCTCCGCGTAAATACTTCCCCAGTACGGTGCCAGCCATTGTTTTAGCGTGGAGAACCTGCAATCCCCAGCCATTGGCCTCCGGCCTGGGGCTGGCAGGAGCTGCCGTCCAGTGGGCACCCCGCTGGGGAAGGCCGGAGTGTGGGGCCAATGGAAGGAACCACGGGTGCACTTCTCAGCCTCGGGGAGGCTCCAGGGCCCTGCTCATCCTCCAGAGCAGGACTCCCAGCAGAGCCGGGGCCTCTCGCTTGGAATGCCTCCCCTGCACGCTGGAGTGGCACAGACCCTGGCTCAGCGGCATGGTGCAGGGCCTCCCCCGGCTTTCTGGGGGGCCTGGATTGTACAGGAACTCCAGAGGCAGGGGAGGATTCCGCAGCCGTACCAGCCTGTTCCAGCCCAGCCTCTCTGTCCACGGGGCTCCCTTCCTGTTCTCTGGGACACCAAATGAGGGGGTGAAGCTCCGTCACAAGGTGGGAGCCCCCTTTCTTGGGCAGGCAAGTCAGTGCCCGCAGCCCCTTTTGACCCAGTCCTGGGGGGGGCGCACCTGGGCCCGGACCTGCCGAGGCCCCCTGCCTTCCAAGTGCATCCCTCCTCATTTGCCTGCCACTCCTTCGCGCAGCCCACCCAGAAAAAGGGTACCATGGAAGACGCCAAAGCTGGACGGGAACAGGAAGGTGAGAAGAAAGGCAGCCCTGAGGGGAGCAGCGACGAGGAAGGCAACCTGGTGATTGACGAGCAGTCCAAGGAGAAGAACGAGAAGGCCGGAAGCAAGCGGAAAGCCGAGGGTGGCCTGGAGGTAGGAGTGGCGCCCCTGCCCGCCGGGCTCCTCGGCTCGAGGCTGCCTGGGGCAAGCGAGGTTTGCCGGCAGCACAGCCTCCCTGAAGCAGTTCAGAGCTTCATCTTTGGCCTTCGGAGGCAGGAGCCCCTCGCATTTAAACTTGAGAGTTTCTGCGGCGTACCTCAAACCCTGTTCTCTGCACCGATCCTGACTGATGCAGGATTCTCCACCATCAGTGCTCTTTGGTTGCAGAAATCCAGCCGTCCCTGCAAATGGACTTGAGGGAGGTCTGCCCTGCTCCTCTCAGCCTTCCCCTTTAACATGTCCACCTTTCCAAGGCTAAAACGTTTTCAGGCATGCTGGATTGGGAAGCATCCTGACCGTGTCCCTCTCTCCTCGCAGGACTCCTCCCCCAAACGCATCAAGGAGGTGGAGGATCAGGAAGATGCCGGTGAGAAGCCAGGATGCGAAGAGGCCCCCAAGGAGGTGGAGAAGCAGAAGAGCGGCCTCCCGGAGGCGGGGGACAAGGAGAAGAACAGCGGCGGCAGCGGCGGCAACCTCTCTGCCATGCCAGGAGCAGAGGATGAGGGGAAGGAGGTGGCTGCCGTCAAGGAGCAGGAGCAGGAGCAGGATGAAGAGGAGGATGAGGAGGAGAGCAGAGATCACAAGGAGAGGTGATGCACGGGGGCTTGTGCTGTTCTCTGTGGGGGCGGCTGAAGTGCTGGGGAAGACAGCAGGCCGGGCTGGGAAAGGGCTTCCCAGAGAGCTCTGGTGTAGAGACAGCAGAGGGAAGTTCTGCCAAGGCAGGCGATTCGGGAGCCGCAGGGGAGCTGAGCCCCTCGCAGGGTGCGGCGTTCTGGCATCGCTGCCCCCGGGGGAAGGGGAACACCTCTGCCAAAAATGGGATCACTGTGGGTCAGAACCTGTGTTTGGGCAGCTGGGAGATCTGGAAGCCCGTGTGCACATCCGGTCCTGCCCTCCAAGAACGAGCCAGCCTCCTGCGGAACCGAGTCCGCACGATCACGCGCTCCAGGGTGAAGAATGCCTCCTCACTGGGCCCAGCTGCCCAGCGGTGGCTGCCCGCCTGGTCCCTGCCCTGCCACTGATGGCTCGCTCTTTCTGCTTGCTCCCCAGCCTGTAGCTGGCCAACTCTGCCTGCTCTTCTGACCCGATCCTGACCTGCTGGTTTCCCTGGGTGCTAAGAACCAGATTTCATCGTTCTTGGCTTACTGTCTCTGCCACTCGGTGGGGAAGGAGTCGAGATCCAACCTTTCTACAGAAGCAAAAGGAAATTGTCCTGCCCGGCCGACCCACATCTCTCCTGGCCAGCCGTTTGCCGGCTCTGCGCTTTGAGTTAGTAATTTCTAGGGGGTTGGGAGCGCTGATCAGCCACTTTGAAATAAAAGCAGTTGAATGCCTTTTTAAAAAAAAGCTGTTTGCAGTTGCTTCGTGTCACTGTCCGTTGTGTTTTGAAGTCCTGCAGCCTTTTTGAGAGGTTCTCATCCGAATACATTCAGAAAGGGTCATAACCTCATGTAAGGAGTTCCCCAAATCCCCTCTTCAGCGTTCTCCCTTGCCACGTGCTGCCCAGCCCCTCTGCATGGCCCCAGCTGCATCGAAGTGACAACCCACCCCCAAGAAAGAAGAACCTGAGTGGTGGCTTTAGTCTCTCAGTGCTCCCCTCCTTTGTCACAGAATTGCAATATGCTGGATTACCGAGGGGGTATTAAGAAGCTGCTGATACAGGTGTGTGCCTTGGATACACTGGCATCTCTGCTTGCTTTGGCAGTTCTTCCTGTGTGAACTTCACTCTTCCCCGCCAGCAGCCCCCCTGCCTGATGTTTCCACACACAGGCATCTTGAGGGCAGGAGGCCCCAGTTCCTGCTGGGGCCTTGAGGGGGTGCATGTTCCAAAGCCCATCACCTGGAGAGCTTGCTGGTGCAGCAGCTTTTCCGGAGAAAACCCGAGATGGTACTTTCACCTCACAAACAGGCTTGGCAAACGAAAGCTGCGCTCGCTCTGCTGCATATGTTCACAGCACTGGCTGCCCCATTTTCTGCTCATCCACACCAATGCTGGTCTCTGCTGGACACGTGATGCCTGCAGCTCTGCAGGATCCTTGGTGCTGGTGGAGGAGTTGCTCCAAATATCCTCCTGCAGCCTCCCTGGGTCCCACAAGGTTGAGGTCCTCTTTTGGGGCTGCCAGGCCTGACCAGGAGTGGGTCTCGGGGGATGGCCTTTTGGTGTGGCTCGCTGCCTGTCAAGCAACCTTGCCAACCGAACCCTGGCCCTTGGCAAACACAGCTCTTGCCAAGGGCTCTGGTAGGACTCTGCCTGTGGTACTTCTGAGCGCCCCGTGCCACGAACAAACAACACAACCTGCGCGCACACCAAGGAGGAGTTTTGCTGCAAAGATTTCTGGGGATGCCGGGTGCAAGAGGGGATTGTCTCCCTGTACCAGCAGCCGCTCAGCGGGAGCTCCCTCCTGCCATGACCCCATCACCACTCTCTCACTTCTTTGTAAGGTGGTTGGCATGGATTTCGGACCTCTCTGCCCCATGGAAGAACACACATGCGGCTTAGGAAATCGAGTCCTTTCATGAGGCCACAGCTAAGCTGTGCAAAATCGCTGTCCCAGCGCAGTTCCTTTAGATGCCATATCGTGGTCGAGGTGGCCCTCCAGTGGCCCCTGTGGCTGGCTGTGTCCAGAAGCAGTCGCCACACGTGTTTGAGCTGGGCGGTCGGTCCAGGAGCAGCAGCTTGTCCACTTGGAACTGTGCTGGCAGGGCAGATGGGTGCTCAGACACTTCAGACTGCCTTCCACCCAAACTCTGTGTTCAACAGGAGGGGTATTGAAGCTCAGCAGGGCAGGAAATTCCTGCTGCATGATCCAGCCCCCGGTGGGCTTCCCTGGCCACAGTGACATTACTCTCGGCTGCTCCGGGCGTGCTCTCCAGCCATTCTTCGAGCTTCCCACAATGCCCCTGCAGAGCGCTCAGTCACATGGGAAAGCAAATGTCTTTCCAGATCCAACCTTCCACCCCTCCTTGGACAGCTGGGCTAGGAACAGCGGTGGGTGGGCAGCAGTCCGCGGATGCTGCCCTGCATGGGCGCCAGCAGCCTCGCCGAGGGGTCTCCCGCATGCTCTGACCTCACCACCGCCACAGAACCCTGTGCTGCTGGTGCCCTGGAGACTGGCCGGGTGGGCTCTGCCAGAGTTGACTGGCTGGCAGGCCAGTGAAGCTGGCCTCCCTGGCAGCAACAGCACAGGTAGAGCTAGGGATGAGCGGACGGTCGTGTCAGACCCCCGACACTGGGGCAGCACCTGTGGCTGCTCCCTGGAAAAGCTCCCACTTGGTGCTTCCACCTTGACTAGCAGAAGAGTGGCTCCCAGCATCCTGTAACCACAGCCCTCACCTCACTTCACCTCACACGGGAGGCGCAGCCGACTTGCACAGAACTGGAATTGCGGCGAGAACGATCGGCCACAGAGGTCACAGCATCCCTCACACACACCTGGGGGGGCGGTTGAGAGACCTCCTTCGTGCCACTGCACTGAGACCCCACTGCCAAGTCTTGGCCACTTTGTCTCACTGCTGTTTGTGAGGAAAGCACCCTGGGTCGGTTGCACTGAGCAAGGCAGGAACACACCTTATCTGGACCCCGGGGACGCCCGAAGGGCTGTCCAGCAGCCTCTGCGCTCATGCAGAATTCTTCCTCACTCACGGCCGTTCAGAACAGAAAGCCAGAAGTGCCCACAGCTTCCCTTCCCTGCTGCTGATGCCAACATTGTCCACCAGGGGGTGCCATTGCCTATGTTTTGGGGCACAAACCCCCTGCCTGGCCTAGTTCTGGCATGTCGTGGTACCACCAGGAGGGCTTTAGTGGAGCACCTTGCTTCCCTCACTCATATTTTCTGGGGAGTCAGTGATTACTTCATGTTGCTCCTTTCCACAGAGCAGCACCCAGGCAGGGGGCTCCTAGCCCCACCAACCAAGCAGCGATTCTGTCTCCCCACCACCCCCGTGGAAGGAGAAAACAGGGAAGCAGCTGCAAGAAGTTACGGAGGGTGCTGTAAGCAGGTGTTGTCACTGTCCTGACTCACTGCAAGATTCTGGCAACAAGGAAGGCACTGCAGGAAGCACCTGGCCAGTTCCAGTCTTGACAAAGTGCTGTTCCTGGAACAGTGGCTGCGCTGCCCCGCTACGGCCAAGGCCAGGAAGCTTCTTGCAGCCCCCAAATCCCAATACATTTCATGAGCAAGCGCGTTCTGCACTAGATCGCCTTCTGACCTCACTGCTTACCATTCACACAGCAGCCCCTCACTGTAGGCACCGTGGAGTAACTCCGGGTGTATCGGCCCACGCGGACGGGAATCCATGGAGCTAGTGCCAGGTTCTCTTTATCAGTCCTCCGGGTGCCACAGGGTGGGACGGCCTCTGCAATGAAGAGCACCTGGGCCTGAGCACCTGGATCAGGGTTGGACCTCAGACAGCCTCCCTTTTGCTGGCCTCCAGACCCTCTGTTATTTTGAAAGAACGAATAGGAGCACAATTTCCACAGATCTGCATGGCCAAAGACCTTTGCTCCCCAAAGAGGATTCAGGACGGGGCCTTGTCATGTTATACTTGAAGGAGAAGTGCTTTCCTCTTTCATAGACCTTGAAGTGTCTGGCCCACCATGCCGCACTCCTGAACTATGCATCTCCCAGCTGCAACCTGTGGGGGCCGGTGGTGGCACGGGGTTGGGGGGCTTACAAGGGACCCATTCCAGCCATGCAGGAGGAGAAGGGATCAGCAGCTGCTGAAAGTATCAGTCTGATAGAAGCACCACGTCCAGCTACTGGGAGAAGTCACGTGCCCTCCTTGTGTGCTTCTTGTCGGGCACTGGCGGGGAAACGGGCCCCTGCAGTCTGACCCAGGAAGGGGTTAGGATGAGGGTTTCTCCTCTCCATGCCATCCATCACTCGTCCACTAAAATTTCCTGCGCCCAGATCTGGGTTGCTGGAGATGAGAAACGGTCCTGTCCCCACCCTGCACTGTTTCTCCAGCGAGTGGCCCCATCAGGAGGACCAGAGGCGATGCCTGGGCCCAGAGAGGGCTGCAGGGCGGCATAAGGGCAAGGCGCCTGCAGTCCGGGGGGGGCGCGTCATCCTCTAGGCCGCTCCCCACGCGCGGGCGCAGAGCCCAGGGCCCCCTCCGCTGCGCTGGGGCGCCCTGGCCGGGCAACTCAGCCCGGGAGAGGCTGCGCTCCGACCCGGCGCCCGTGCCTGCGCAAGGCGGCTCTCCAGTCCAGCCTTCCCCGAGGCTGCCCAATGGCCGCGCCGCTGCGGCTGGAGCGAGCGGAGGGGAGGGGAGGGGAGGGCCGGGCCAGCCCCCTCCCCGTCCCGTCCCTCCAGAGCCTCCCCCGCGCTATGAATAGCCGTGCAGGACCGCCTGCGCGGGCGCTTCTTCCCTGGTCGGGCTCGGGGGTCGCTGCGCCGCCGCCGCCGGACTCCGCGCACCTCTTCCCCGCCGCGCCGCCGCCGCCGCCATGGAGAGCTTCGTGGGCTCCCGCCCCGCAGCGGGCGAGGAGTCCCTGCAGATGTGGGACCTCAACAAGCGCCTGGAGGCCTACCTGGTCCGCGTGCAGCACCTGGAGGAGGAGAACGAGCTGCTCCGGGCCGAGATCCAGAGCCTGAGCGCCGGCCCCGCGGCGGGCTCGTGGCGCGGGCAGGGCGACGCCGAGCTGGCCGCGCTGCGCGCCGCGCGCGACCAGGCCTTCCGCGAGAAGTGCGCGGCCGAGCTGGCCCGCGACGCGCTGGCGGCGCAGGTGCAGCAGGTGCGCGCCCGGTGCCAGGCGGAGCGCGCCGCGCAGGACGAGGCGGCGGCGCTGCTGGCGCGCGGCA
>NW_025335381.1:424310-427550 GCF_004798865.1 Varanus komodoensis | reverse complement strand
GCGCCCGCACTCGGCCGCCTCCGCCCGAGCGGGGCGAGGAGGAGCCCCGCCGCTCCGGGGAGCCGGGCAGATCGCGCGCCCCCACCCCGGCCCGGCCCGGCCCCGACGGCTGCGAGCCGCCCGCGCGCGGCCCCTGCGCTTACCCGGGCGGGCCAGTGCGGGTAGCCCTTCATCTTGGCGAAGACCAGGTCGCCGCACTTGTACTCGCGCTGCCGGTTGGAGCGGGACATGGCGCGGGCGGGCGGCTGGGGCGCCCGGGCCTGGCTGAATGGCTGCCTGCCTGCCTGCCTGCCTGGCGCCGCCGCCGCTCCTCCTCCGCGAGCGAGCAGAGCGCGCCTCCCGCCGCTCTCTCGGGGCCGCCGAGCAGCGCTTCGGGCAGGCGCGCCAAGGGCTCTCCGGGGGCGCTTGTTTGTGTTTGAAAGGCGGCGGCGGCTCCTGCTGGGCCCTCCTCCCCGGCCGCTCGCTCGCTCGCTCGCGCCCGCCCTCCCTTTCCTTCCGTCTTCCTCCTCCTCCGACCTCGTTAGCTGCCGCTGCTGCCGCCGCCTGGGCAGGCCGCCACTGATGCAAACACCTTTCCCCACCCCCTGGCCGCGAGGCAGGCGGGCGGGCGGGCCGGCCGGGCGGCGGGGGCGGAGGCGCCCGGCGAGGCCGGCCAAGCGCGGGGGGCGACGGCGCACGCCGCCAGGTCGCCGAGGGGCCACGGAGGGAAGGCCCGCGCACGAGGGAGGGCCTGCCGGCCGCGCCACGCCACGCCACGCGGGCCCGGCCGGAGCCAGGCTTTCCGGGGCAGAGCTTCGGCGCCCGCGCGGGCCGCTGCGGCCGCCAGGAATGGGCGTTCCGGGGCGCGGGCCCCGGCGAGCGGGAAGGGCGCGCAGTGCCCGGGCTGCGCGGAGGCGGCGCGGCGGCCCTGGGAAGCGGGGATGCCGCCGATCCCCAGGGAGTCGCAGAGCGCGGCCCGCCAGGCACTTCACCGCCGCGGGGTGGGCGCCCGGGCGCGGGCTGCAGGTGGGCGCAGAGACTGGTCGGCCACGGTCACGGCCTGGGGGCTGGCGGCGGCCGCGGCGCAGGGTCCACGGTCCGAGGCGGTGGCGCGGTGGGCGCTGCGCAGACGGGCTGGCTAGAACCGGCCCGAGGATGCCGCGTCCGGTCCTCAGCATCAGGCCTTGCGCTTTCTTCTCCGCCTTCCCGTACGAAGGGCGCCCCAGGCGGCGCTATCGGGAGAACGCCTCCCCACTGAAAAGATTCCCCCACCAGTGTTTCAGCAGCAGCAGCCGTTTATTGCCTTTTAGCCATCGCTGTCGCCTATGTATGTTCCTCGGGGCGACTTTCAAAGTGCCCACCAAGCACAGCCTCTTAGCACCGCCCACCTCGCGGCCATTTTGCGGTCTGAGCCTGAAGCCGAGAACACGAAATGGCTGATGGGAGTTGTGACATTTCCTCCCTGGAGGTCGGAGGTGGTAGAGAAGGCGGGAGCCAAGCAAGACTCCGTTTCCCTGTAGCCATCGCGCGGCAGGTGCCGGCGGGCCAGCGGCGGGTTCCGGCGAGGTGACTTCAGGGAGTTGTAGTTTTGTGTTCCTGCATTTGCGCTGAGGAAGGCGGGAGGAGGAGGGATAAATTTCCTCTTCAGCTTCCACGGTGGCCGCCATTACCCGGATCTGAGTGCGGGATCGGGCGAGCGTGAGCGGCTTTGTCGGAAGCGTAGCGGCTGCTGCCCGTCCCGCTTGGCTCTCCGTGGCCTTCCACTGAGCGGGCGGCGGCGTTGCCATGACGACCGGTGGGGCCTAGCGCGCCTCACGCCCAGCGGACGCGGCCTAGCGCCGCGGGTACAGCCTCGGCCTTGCGTAGTCCCCGCCGCCGTCCGGCGCCATGTCCTTAGTGGCCTACGGCAGCAGCGAGGAGGAGGAGGCTGAGAGTGACGCAACCGAGGCGGAAGATGAGGAGGAAGACGAGCCGGACGAGGACGCCGGAGGGGAGCCGGACAGGCGCGGAGGTCTCTTCTCCGCCTTGCCGCCTCCCAAGGCCGGCCTTGGCTTAGCTCTGCAGCCACCGCCCCTGCAGGAGGGCTCCTCCCCGCCGCCGCCGCCGCCGCCTCCCGGCGAGGCGGCCCGGCTCGGGGCCCCCCCTCCGTCCCCGCTCCTGCCCCTTCCCCCTCCTGCGCAGAAGCAGCGCCCCGCCGTCTTCCCGGTCGCCGCCGGCGCCTCGCCCGAGCCCGGCCTCCTCGCCAAGCCCAAGAAGAGGACGCAGCCCGTCCGGATCGCCGCGCCCCAGCTGCGCTCGGGAGACGTGAGTGTCTGGGCGGGGGTGGCGCGCTCGCTGCCCGGGATCGGGACTGATGCGGGTCAGTCGCCGCGTGTTCAGGCAGACGAAAGTCACGCAACTCCCCGTCCCTGTCGCCAGCCGTGCTGGGACCTGGCAAGTTTCTCTCCCCAGATGCGCGCAGGGTAGGGCTGCACCCAGACGCGCCTGTCCTGCTTTTCTGCCAGAAATGGCCGAAAGGTAGCTGCTAAGGCTAACACTCAAAAGCCAGAAATGCAAATACTGTATCTGCTCTCCGTTAGACACTTGAAACTCTGCATCCAAAAAGGCAGCAGTGGAACCCAACCAGTTAGATCCCCTTTTGGCAGCAAAAAGTGTTTAAATGAGGGAGGAGGCGATCAGTGGCTACTAGTCCTGGCTGGCCTCGCGCTGCCGCCTTCCCCAGAGCTGGCAAGCCTGCCCACACCAGTTGCTGGCCAGCTCGGGCAGGAGGATGCCTGGCACCATCTTGCTTGATGGGTCCTGAGGACAGCTGATCTGCCACCGTGTGGGACTACATGGACCTTGGGTCTGGTCCAGCATGGCTTTTCCTGTGTCCTTATGTCATGCCAAAGGCCTGGCAGAATCGAACTGCCATTTCCTACATGTGATTTGCTTCTCCCCTGAAGCAGGGAGGGATGTGGGCTGGCCTGTATCAGCTGTAGGGAAAGCATGCAAAGATACCAACTATATAATAGAGGGTTGTGCCAGTCGGTGACTAATCAGCCACTGCTGCACTGTGAGCTGCTCTTGCACACAGAGAGCAGGGACGGGAAGGCAGCCTTGCAGCCGTACTGGTATCTTGAGGATGTGCCACTTGAGCATGTAGCCAGCAAACTTGGTGGGCATAGTTCACTCATATCCTCCTCCTCTCTGCCTATGGTGAGGTGCTAGTGCTTCACTTTACATAAAGGTGTGTTGGAAGATGGAGTGTCTGTGTGTGTG
>NW_025335381.1:404363-424210 GCF_004798865.1 Varanus komodoensis | reverse complement strand
CCCCCCCACCACCCCAAAATGCACCCTGCACTACTAGAAATAAGCTGACTAGCCAAAAGGAGTCGCATGTCATTTTAGAGTCTACATTCTTCAGCAGGATCTGGTAAAATGCAAAACTCTGATAACGTCAACATTTTCTGCACACACACAAACCAAACCATCTGCCTTCCTCAAATTTTGCGTTTCAGGACACTTCTGGAGGCAGAAAGCACACGGCTGCAGATACCAATGACAGACTTCAAGCTACCCAGTAGTTTCAGAGGTATGTACTGGGGGGTGAGGGAGAAGGAGAGACTGGAGCGAGTGTGGGCTGGAGAAAACCCAGAGGAGGGGAACTTTATGGGAGTCATTTCCATTTTTAAACGTGGAGAGCTTCCCCGTAAGGAAGCAGGATCAGCAGCACCGTGCCTGCTCGGCCCCCGACGCCCTTTGTGTGCCTGGCACGGCCGGCAACATGTCAAAATGAGGAGTGACCCTTTTTAAAACACTTTTTAAAAAATTACGTTTGGCGCAAACATTCGTAAAAAGCACAGGTGGCATTTGCCAGCCCTGCTCCTCTGTGGAAGTCGAGGCGGGATGCCTCTTCTAAGATGACATACCTCGGACTGTATTTAATACAAAAACAAAGCAGGGGTTTGCTGTACATTGGAATATTGTTTTTTATCTCATATGCAAAATGTTGCAGACTTGGCTGACGGCAGTTCATTCATCCGAGGGCATGCAAACTGCAGGCTTGTTCAATCTACTTTTTTGTTAGAGCTCCGGATCCACCAACAAGCGCTGGGTGCAAAGAGCATTCACTGGGAATTAAGAGCAGGGTGTCTCTGGGCACATTTTGAGCTGGGGGTGTCTTTGCAGTACCGGAACTAAGTTGAACCTGGAGTGGACTGTGGCTTTTTACACCAGGTTACCCAAACCTTTCTTAGTTTCAGAAGCCTCTTTTAGGTGGGGGAAGTGTTCTTGTTAAGCTTGCTATTGTTAAACAACTGGGACTCAGAAACCCTGTGCTATAAGTCACCCAGAGGTCTCCCAGTTCATCCCAGTATACTTTCTGCCCACCTTTGGTTTAAGGTGTGATTCATAGGATCAGTCAACAGTTGATACAGGTTAAATGGTTCATGTGAATGAATGAATGAACAAATGAATATTTCATACAAATAAACTATAGATTTTTAAAAATTGCAATGTGATCCTAATGAATGACTATCATGCTCCCTTTCTTTGTACTACCTGCAGATGTGAAACTGGAAGCAAGTAACAGTAAACTCCAAGCAATTTCACTGGACAGAGGGCTTCTGGGATCCAGAGATCTCAGGCCAAGCCCTATTACCTTCCTGAAGGGAAATGCAAAACCCCAGTTACTTAAAAATCAAACCGAGTCCTTCAGAGTCGATCTTGCTTCCAAGAACAAAAGCCCTGTGTCCAGGGAGTTCCAAAAAACCAACACAGTCCTACAATCCCAATCCACAAAAAGTTTTGATGCGGCACTGCCTCAGAAGGATGCCCCAACTTTTGTCAATGGGGATGCGTTTAAGATGGACTCATCTCAGCAACACAAGGTGGTAATGGCCACGAAAAATGAAATGGCTTCCCAGTTGCTTTTGCAAGAGGCTCTCCCAAAGTTCAGCTCCATCGGACCCATAATTTCAGACATCTCAGAAGAGCCTAGTTCAACCACTGAACAAAGATACCAGAAAGAAGATGAAGACAGAGATGGAACTGCCACTGAAATGGTAAGAGAGCAAATGGCAGAGGGAGAATTTTATGAGGAAGTGGAAGAGGAGGAAGAGGAGGAGGAGGAGAAGCAGCTCAGCGAAGAGCCACCGGGAGAGACCATAATCCAGAATTTGCCCTATTCCAGCCAGCTGGTCACAGAAGCTTTGGAAATGGCCATAAAAGAAGTGAATGGGGGAGATGTTCACCTTGAAGCTAGATTGTTCGACATGGTTGAAGCCCAAAATGGCATTCCTGCGGACAACTCTTTGTCCATGGAAGAGGAAAATGGAGCAGCTTCTTTACCAAGCACTGGGGTGTTAGAAGGAGCTACACAGAAGGTGCACAGAGACGAAATGGGAGATGAGCAACCAATCGATCAAGTGAGGAGTATCAAAGTCTTCGAGGACTCTCTTGAGCTCAATGGTGGCAGTGAAGCCTGTGGTGAGCAGCAGGAACCACCAGCAGCAGAGGTTGCGGTATTTTGTGATGCAGAACTGCCCTCTCCACTAGAAACAGGATTGGTAGAGCAAGAAAGGATCAGGGAGGACGTTCTAGAGGATCGTCTTGTTGCAGGAGAAACGGAAAGTTATAAAGAGGCAAGATCCTCAGAATGGAATGAGAGCAGTCATGGCAAACAGCCACCTGCATTGCAGGACATGGGGCCAAGAGAGGACGCAGAGCATGTTTCTGAAGGTACGGAATCAGTAAGTCAGCTGGGCCCAGATGTGCCTGCCATTGCGAGAGGTGAAGAAGAGAGGTGGGAGCGTGGCAGCAGCCACCTCGGTGACCACGCAGGCGCCGCAGGAGGGTATCTCGAGGAGATGGATGGAGGGGCAGAGGACCTGGAGGTGATGAGCACAGAAGCCCTTCATCTGTCTGAGGATGAAGAAAGGCGAGAGCTCTGGAGTCCTTCCAGGGAGAACGAAGAGTATGATTTGCAGGCAGAGATACTGGGAAGTGAGCTACTGCACACAGAAAGAGGATTCACAGTCGAAAATTTGTCGCCGATAAGCCACACAGCTTTGCCTGCAGAAAGTTGTCAGGAGAACCTCTTCCTTCTGGTGGAAAAGTTTGAGGAACAAGAAACACTGCTGTGCAAGACAGATTCTGCCTTACTGGAGGAAGAGAAAAAAGAGAGGGTCTTGGAACCTGAGTCCTTCAGTGTAGAAGAGACCTTTTCCTCAGACGAAAGTTCCACAAGAGACAAAGAAATTACCTTGGAAGAAGAGCCTAGAGCTATTGGAAGATGGGGTTCTGAGGAAGAGGATGGGGGGAAGGTGGGAGAAGATATTTTCAGACATAAAGAAGAGAGTGCTTTGGGAGATGAGGATCCCATGAAGAAGGAAGGCCTGGAGACAGTCCGCGCACAAGATGGCGCACATGAGCCCAACGTTGCTTCGCAAGATGTGAATGTGGAGAACGTGCTGCATCTGGAGTCCTCAACGGAAGGGCAAACACAAGGAAGAGGAGAGGCATCCCAAGGAGAAGTGCTGGTAAAGCAGGAGGTGGACAGTGGTGAAGAGAGCACCGTGGCTCCTCATGGGGCTGAGGGGGATGTCCTGAAAGGAGAAGATTTGACGACAAGCACAGAAGCCGCAGAGGGGGAAAACAAGGAGAGAACAGGCACTTTGGAGATGGAGGAAGCAGCAGGCCACCTCAGTACTAATGTTGTGCAGGACAGCAATAACCTTCCCCGGTGCTCTGAAGCCGGACGGTTCAGGACTGGTGCACACCATGCAGAAGCAGCAGTCAGCACTGGAAACAGTGAGCCCCTCCAAAGCCGGCACGCAGCACACCTGGAGCAAAGCCCAGTCCAGGATATTAGCGAAGAGTTGGAGGCTCTCTCTGGAGCACAGAGCGACACGATCGGCGAGCCTGAAGCCCAGGGCCACGCCGATACAAGCTACGACCAGTCACCAAGTGATTACGCTGGCTCTGCAGACTCCCCTGAATCCTTGGATACCTCGCCAAATGCCACCTGTGAGAGAGATGGGGCTGAAAGGGGGCTAGAAAGTGGCAGGCACCTTGTGCTGGAGGAAACCTTGCCAGACCACACACCGCTGCATCTGTATGATGGGCAGACGGTGGCTGTGCCTGGGAATTCACAATCCCTGCCAGAGAGTCCAGAGGCTGCAGAAGTGCTGCTCTTAATCAAAGACAGCCCTGTGTCCTTAGAGGGCACGCGGCAGGTATCTGAGGAAGACCCTTCCGTCAGCCCTCAAGCAGAAGCGTGTGACCATGAAGAGGAAGACAGCACCGTGGAAAGGAGCTGCAGCGCAGAAGCAGCTTCCAGCCAGGACACCTCTGGTGCAAAGGAGCTTCCAACTTCAAAATACTTAGAGGAGGCCGAAACTGAAACATCAGAGCTCGTTAGTGATAACAAAGAGCTGCTCGCAGCGGCACATGAGAGGGCAAGTGAGGAAGACAGCTTTGCACTGGATCCTATACCCTTGGATGCAGAAACTGACACAAAGCCCACGGAAACCTTCCAGCAAGGGAATGACATGGGAAAGGACGCTGAGCTCATAGGGCAGGTGCAGGATGAAGAAGCTGGGACTGATTCTGCCTGGGAGTCAGAGAAGGACAGTGTTTTCCAGGCTTCCAGCAATACTGAGGGAAAGGATGGCCCGCTGGAGTTGAGTGACCAAGTTAATAAAGAGGCCGAAGGTCCACGTCAAGTTTCTCCTCTCACCAGTGTTGCTGACTTGGGAGAAGTAATACTGGAAGGAGACGTGTCCCTGGGTGGTGAAACAGGCGTTGTAGAATCCGACGTTTTGTCATATGAGGAGGATGGGAATGTGCCACATGCCCGTGATTCCCTACAGATTTCTGATCTAGAAGGCTGTGGAACAGAAGATCCCTCTCAACAGAGAGAGGAGGCTGAGGCTGAGGCTGAGGCTGATCCGAGTGGCACAGATTGCCCAGATCCTTTGCCAGGGCCAGCTCTGAGCATTTCCGTAGACAGTATGAAAGATTCCGATATCCTGGAAATTGTGGAACAAGCTCTAGAGTTTAAC
Organism: Varanus komodoensis; assembly: GCF_004798865.1. Classification (NCBI taxonomy): domain Eukaryota; kingdom Metazoa; phylum Chordata; class Lepidosauria; order Squamata; family Varanidae; genus Varanus; species Varanus komodoensis. The sequence goes on along the minus strand of NW_025335381.1, from coordinate 419,477 downwards.
CAAGAGTTGATCAAGGCAGCTGAGCACCATGTTGAGGCTGAGCTGACCGCAACAGCAGAAGAAGTGGGCCGTTCTCTAGAAGAGAAGAGTCAGTATGTTTCTATTCCATCATCAGATAGAGGCGAATCCCAGATTTTTACGGAGGCTCCAGAAAGCTCTTCCCTCAGTGCCAGAAACTCAACAGGACCCAGTCATCTGTGGGTCGAAAACAATGCTAACGGGATGCAAGATTTCACTAAGGAGATACTGAACGGCATCGAGCATTTCCCTGGCGACATGGAAAATGATGTTGGCAGCTCCAGAGAAGAATTAATCAAAAAGGTTACTATCACCCAACAGTTCCACAAAGAGGAGCCAGATGACCTCTCCATGGTGGAGACTGTAAGCCAGAGTCTATCTCAAACTGAGGAAGAACCAAGAGCTGAAGAAGTCAGTGCTGAAGTTCTTGTGGAACCCTTTCTGGACCAAAAAGGGCTGGAGACCACAGGAGCTAATGAAAACCGATTTGCCGAGATAATGCAGACTAGCTGTGTGAAAGGAAAGGGTGCTGAAATGGAGGCAATTATCAACCCACCACAGTTCAGAGAGGAAATACTCTCCCTGGAGTCTAGCCAACACCTGAAGTTCCAACCGGAAGATGATGAACTGTGATCTTCAGAAAACAACCGAAATAATATTCCCCAACAGTTCACTCTTGCCTGAGGCAAACGAGATCATTACGGCTCAGTGGGGTCAAATTTTCCACCCCCCATCATCTTCCTGCTCCTCATCTAGCTACTCACCTCCCAATAAAAATTAAAAATAGGCAGTCACATTGACAATCAAAAGCTTTGATTAGATAGACTATGTACCCCCTTAACACGTTGTGGTGGTTATTTTTAACAAGTTTGTTTAAATGAGGATCCAGTGCCTTGTCAGACACAGCAAGAGAGCACCAGGGTTGGGTTTAATTAGGAATAATCACGTTCTCCATAAGTGCTACCAAGTATTTGGGAGAGGGACAGTCAAGCCTCTGCTGCTGGAACAGGTTGTCAGTTACTGGCATCCAGGTTGCCGTGATGCCAGCTTTCACATCCTTTTACACTGGAACTCACAATCCTGGAACCGTCGGCGTGGCGTGAAATACCACAAGAAGGCCACAGTGTGGGAGGCCAAAAAGCCTGGCAAGTGCCATTTTTGGTACTTCGTGGCTGTTACAGCAGCTCCTAAGACCGGGTTATAGAAGGCAATCCCATCACCAAGGACTGCGGATCATCTTATCTTGATTATAGCATCCTTCCCTTGTTTGTGCAGCCTAGTAAATACAGTTGTACACAGGAGAATCTTTCTCTGGGCTGGCAGGCCATGGAAGCACGTGTCATTTGCCACAAAGGTAATGTCGGGGTGGCACAGCCAGTCTCTGGATCGGGGGCAAAGGATGGCCTCTTTGCTTTATCTCCTTAATTGCTGCCATTTCTTGGACACTTAAAAGCCAGCAAGGTCCTGAAATGGACTAGACCAGCTAAGAGAAAGCTGCTGATCTAGACTGCTTCACTCCTAAAGGAAGGAATGACAAGCAGTGGCCTCTCTCCCTGATTTACCGCTTGTCCCAGGGCATGGGGGACAGGTTTGGGACTCCGCATTGTTGGGAATTAAGATGCACTCCAGATCTCGGTATCAATGTGAATTAATGACAATAGCATCCCTCTCTCTCTAACAGCGTTTCAAATGCCCCAGTCCATTTCTTGTTTGTCTGTGCATGCGTGCATAAGCACACATTTTTTACACAATTTCTGTAATTTAAGAACAGCAACACTGCTTGCCCCATGTTCAGCAATTCCAGGGCTTTTGTTTTTAAGGAAAGTTTCTAAAATTCCAAATTGTAGTGCCCAGCGTATTGCTCTTAATATATCTGTTCGTGCACCTGTTAAAAATTTGAGCCTCAAAGTCCTTGCCACTGACTTTGGGCCGATAGCATGGCTGGGATATCCAACCCAGCCAAGCCTTGGAAGACAGTCTGGTGTGAAGGTCTGTTGTCCCAGTTTCACTGGTACGACTGGGAGCCCCACCAGGTCATCCTTGCAACCCTCGCTGGCCATCCTGCGGTGGCCGGAAGAGCACATGTGCCTTATGGATGCCTCTTCCTATCAAAGCTCAGGTGCCCTGCAGCAGTTCACTTGCAATAATATTTTTCTAATTAATCTACAATGGGACAGACAAGTCCACAATTTGCACCAAGTCCTCTCCTCTTCGAGAGGCTGGCACATTCTCTGCCCACATCGTGACTTCTAGACTTCTGCCTCCCCAGATGGCTCATGATCTGCTGTTTCATTAGGAACTAATGATTGTGGGATCGAGTTTGGGGAGGGGGGGCATCGGACTCAGCAATGAGCAGGCTCTGAAACAGGGTAGAGCAACCCAAGACCTGCCCTATCACATGATCTGAGAGCATGTTACCTGCAGCATCTTTAGTGGCCCAGCAAAGGACTCTGGGAGGACTCCCAGATTACTTGATTCAGCTCCTTCCTCGGTTCCACTCAAACGTTTGATGCCAGCGCCATGCAAGTCACCAGCACTTTTGGTTTGGCCGTGGCTGGTGTGTTTCCACTCAGCTTAACTGAGGAGAAGGGGCACTTTATAACCCACTAATGTTGGAGGAGGGAGGCAGCGGGGTGGATGGAGCCACACAGAGCAGCCCCAAAATAGTGGGCTTCAGCTCCAAAAAGAGCAGGCAGCTGGGCGATGGGTGTTGCCGCTCCCTTGCTTGGCGCTGGGCAACGTGTTCCCATCCCTGAAACACGGATGGCTTTTGATGGCAAGCTCCATCTTTTGAGCACCAGATGTAAGTCCTGAAACCATGAACTGGGTTCTGAGTGCAAATAAATAAAATCTACTATAGGGTTTAGGCAGCAAAATGTTGGTTTTGTTGTAATATGTCTAAGCGCAGATTTAATTATGCTCTTAGACACTGAATTGAGCTCCAGTCCCGACAAAACACAGCATGAGGGAATTTGCAGGAAGTTTTGGGCAGAATTATCCAAATGTTAGACAAAATTTGTGTGTGTGTGTTTGAGGGGGGGATTGTTTTCCTACACTTAAGCTGTGGTACTTTTAAATTTTAAATTCTGCTGCAGTGCCTTCTTCAAAAGAACCAACGTGACAAACTGTCTGAAGCCTATTTCTCTGCCTCCTTTATAAGCTAATAAAGCAATTTATTTCCCACCAATTTCAAAATATCTGTCTTGCTTTAGAAGGGGGATTGATTTTCTTTGGGCTTGCCCAGCCACGGCAACCCAAAACTCAAAAAGGTATGTATGCCTTGCGGGTGCACAGCCCGTCTTTAAATACTGGCCTGAATTCTCACAACTTTCTTCCCCACAAATGGTTCTGCTGCTGCGCTTTGCAGAGTACACTTCCTCCCCACGAAGAATCCAGCATGAGCAGGACTCCAGCTGCGCAAAAGGCCAGTACAGGCTGGAGGAGCACTGGTGCTTTCCGGAGAGGGCTGCAGCCTGCCTTGCAGCAGACCGATAGATGAGTAGCTTGCTAGGAAAAGCACAGAAGGGAAGGAAAAGACAGGAAGCGAGGTGGGGGGAGGGTGATGTGATTCGCAGATCCCGAATGCCAGCAAAAAGAAGGGTATTTGCATCTCCAAATGGGGGCAGCTGGACGCCCTTCCCTCTCCCAGGAAAGCAGCCAGTGATGACTTTAGCATGGAAGAAAGAAGAGTAGGTATTGTAGTGAGGACCAGAATGGATCCCTGATGGAGAGCCTTAGATACGTGCCTGGCTGATGCAATAGATTCATCAGCCCTGTTGAGGACAGAGGTATTTTGAAAAGTAGGAGCAAATCCTACCGATTCTAGCCCCTGGGATAGTGCAAGGAATGAGGGGACGGGACCAGAACGGCCTCTGTCTCACATCCAGTCAAAGCAGCAGTGGAAAATTGATGGGTGGGTTCTGCTCTGAGCCTGGTTGATTAGAGTGGAGGTTTTTTCCCTAATCACAGATCGGGTGGGCCGGTAGCACAGCGAGGCACTGGTGCACGAAATACACACCGTCGGCCTTCCAGCTGGCGTCGCTTCTGCAGCTGCCTGCCCCCCGCCAAGCGTTTCTCCAAGGAGGACATGGCTATCGAAGCTCTGCCATGATGGCTAAACATCCCCTCTCACTGGCAGGCGCTGCACTCGGGGCCTGCTTGCGGGCTCCCCATCGGGGCACCTGGCTGGCCCTGCGGGAGGGCATGGCCGGAAGCCAGAGGCCTCTGCCCGGAGCCTGCAGAGCTCCTTGGTGTGCTCAGCGACATCGAGAGCCCCCACATTTGTCAGCGCTGGAGCTGGAGACGTGTTTTGAGAAGCAAGGGTGCTCTACGAAGGTGCACGGGGGCTGCTCGTCCGCCTCTCTGTTACTGTCTCAGCCTTTTCGGAAAGGCAGTAACAGGCCCGAGAGCCAGAGCTCCTTGGGCTCCCTTCCTGCAGAGAGACGCCGGGCTCCGGTAAAGCAGCCCCTCGTGCCAAGCCACTCACTGCTGGCGCTGCCCAGCAAGGCATCCCTACGCAGAGTTGCTTGTTGCGCGGACGTTGCTGAGTCATGGGAGGGCAGGGCAGGGCAGGGCGGGCTTTGTGGGCACGAGACAAAGCCGGCTCTGCCCTTGTGGTGAAGCCCGGCCGGCTGCGAGGCAGAGGAGCACGGCGGTATGTGTGGGGCCTTGCTTTGGATAGATGGGCTATATTTGGGGGGGGGGGGGTCTGAAATTTAGGCAGCTGAGAAAACAACAGAGACCGATCAAATATAGACGGCACGAATGCATCATCGTCATTCCTCCCAAAGCACTAGAAGATGTGATAATCCCACGAAACTGGATGAACAGCCATTTTTCTGTCCTTCCCTCATAACACTAGAAGACTGTGAGGCTACCAGGACTTTTTTGAAAGTCTGGTCCGCCCATGGCTCAGCCCAGAGCTCTTGCTCTGGGGCTTTGCAGTCCGAGGCTGGCATTGCCTACCACTCACACGACTCCCTTGAAGGCAGCACATGAGACTCAGCCAACTCTCCTACCTCATGGAGAATAGTGGAGCCAAGGCCTGATAAGCTCATGTTCTCCAGACACAGAGGAGCCTTTTAAGGGCAAACTACAGAGCCTGAAGTACAAAAGCAGAAAGAAAAGCCTTCCTTCTTTAATCAAGAGCAAGCCTTGGTCCAAAGGCCTTGACATTTGCTGGCCTGCATAAACTTCAGCTGCCTTCTCTCCCTGGCTGGTGCGGCGCATCCTGGCCATTACGTTTTCTTTGACTCAAGTCTTTTGGTTCATGGGGCACCCTGGCCATTCGGCCTGCAGTGCCTGAAAGGAGCACTGAAGCGCCAGCAGAACCTCTGCTTTGGCTAAGCAGCTTTTCTCTTGTTCACACCTGGTTCAGTACTTGGACAGGAAGACGCCAGCTCCACAGACGTCGCGCAGGGTGTTGCTGAAGGTGAGCCCTGGGCTCATCAGGAAAGCAGTAGCCCTGACGGGTATGAGTGAGCCATCCGGTTCTTATGCACTGATGTGGCCAGATGGTCACGCGGGCGTGTTTTTTCTTGCTGCTACTGCGAGCCGAGCCGAGCCGGGGAGAGGAGAGGAGGGTCCCAGCTGACAGGCACGTGGGAGTATTCAAGACCACTCTGCTCTGCTGAAAGAAGCCTTAGGCAGTGCTGGGCGTAGCTGCTCCATGCCCCTGTCAGAAGCTAGAGAACCTAAAAAGGGAGGCATGGAGGAAAAGCAGCACACATTCCTGAAGAGATTAAGCACCGAATGCTGAGAGAAGGGGACGAGACGGAACCGAATGGCCACGTGTCACACTCCACGCTGTAGAAAGTGGAGAAGGGGAAGCAGGAGTGCTGCAGGAAGTGATGGACTGGGAGAACAGGGCTAAAGGAATCCCTGGGGTGGGCAGAAGGAAAAGAAGGGTCAGGATGAAGGGGGGAGCCTATTTATCATGGAGACACAGGGCAGTCTGGCAAATGGGGCTGGACTGCACACACCCAGAAAGCGAAGCTGGTCTGGAAGCCCTCTGGGCAGTGGGCAGCAGCCATACTGAGGAGGAGGAGGGTCTGTGAGGAAAGAGGGTCCCAGGGTCCTTGCAAGGGTCTTAGCTCAGTAGCCCACATCTGGTCCTCCATCCTCACACTTCGTGGCCTTGTGAACGCTACAACAATCTCCGAAGGACTGCCACCTGGGTGCAGCAAACCCCGCTGCCCAATTAGGGAATTCAATCGTGAAATGGCCCCAGGAGCATCCTTAGAAGGCTTGACTTAAGGGCATGTTGAGTGGATATGGCGCTGGGATCGATGCTTGCATAAACATTGCATTTGAGATCGTCATGCCTAGATTTTTATGTGAAAGAAACAATAGGCAGATCTTGGCTAAAAGAATGATTGCTGGAAATAGAAACTCTCTGTCTTGGCTCAACAGTGAAGAATTTAATCTTACTCTCAGATGGCCGTCTTCTCATGTGAGAGATCTGAATAGGTTAAGTGAACCCGTACTCTGGGATTGCCTACATACTGATGAGCTATTCTGAGAACGCCTCTGAACTGCCACGCACAGGAGCATCTGGGAAGGTCAACTGTTCTCGTCCAGCACTCACAAACGTCCGTCATGAAGATGGGAGGGGAGGGCATGGGCCTCCTTGCAGGTTTCTGGGCATCCACAGGTGCCCCACCAACCAAAGGGCAGAAACTTCAAGTGTATGGAATAAATGCTTGCCGTCCATGTTAGAAGCAAGAAGAAACCCCATTCTGCTTTTTATGGGGAAGCTTTCTGTCCCTCAAACTAAAATGTACCAAGCAGACCCTAGAAATTAATTGAAAACTCCCTTTTTGTGACAAGAAGCCAGTGGACCAAATCTAAGCTTCTTTATTGTCTGTGTAACCATTATATGCCAGAACAGGCAGTTGGGTCTTGTTAAATGCGAGCGCTGGAGCACACATAATCTAATTTGTGAGCGGCTGGAGTGCCTGGGCTATGGAATCGTGGAGTGCTGAGGAGGTGGGCATGCCTATGGAAGCCATCAACAGTTGTGCGCTTTTGAACTTACAACTGCAACACACACTGGCAAACCTGCCCTCAGACTGAACGATTCTTCTGGAGAGAAAGGAGTGTGTGAGTTTAATTCTCAGGTTCCAAACTGCAGCAGCAACAGCAGCACCATGCAGTGGCAACATTTACACCGAGCGAAAAGGTGCGTGTTCATGATTCAGGCTAGATGGTGGATCAGCTCTATAGCCTGAGATCCCCAATCATCTCCTGCACCCCAGTTTTAGGCACTGCATCTGTAGCTTGAGGATGCTATTCAGGACTAACCTGTGTCACAACCACCAACCCCTGGTAGAAGGAGATCGGGGTTTCCGAACCTGGTGAGTGGTCGCCATGAATGCGTCCCTGTCTGCCTTTGCCGGCTGGACATGGTGCAGGGAGACGCCGGCCTCCACCACGCCTTGCCAGTCCGTTCATCTGTCCATCCGTCCCACCCAAGGGCATATCGGCATCCCCACGTTGCAGATGAAGCCGCCTTTCATGTACCCACAAACTGATGCTTCCCTTTGCCTCTCTGCCCTTGCCTGGCTTAGGTCCAGACAATTAAGATCTTTGTTCCCTTCTAGGCTGGCCTGCAATAGCTGTTTCAATGGAGGCCGCACAAAGCAACTCGGGGGGCGGGGAGGGGGGAAGGAGTGAGACCAGGCATGGGGGAAATGATGACCTCAGTGCAATTACCTCATTCAGCACAACTCCCAAAATTTACAGGCCTTATAAGGCTAGATGGGGGGCGGGTAGAGAAGAGAAGCGAACACGCACACGCACACACCGCAATCCCATCCCAGACTCCTCTGGGGGTTCTAAATATAAAAGATGAGAATCTCTTTTCAGCTAAATGAGTTTTGCATCCTGCTATTTTCTCCCTTGATGCAATGCTTGTGCCTGTGAGAAAAGTTCTGTTTATTAGCCTGCTCTTTCTTCCAGCTCCCCCAAGAGCACACCGCTTCACTCCCAAAGACAGCGAACAATGGAGGCCCCTTGAAGGAGGGAGGGAGGGCCATGGTGAAGCGTGGAATGTGCCCGGCGGATTCCCGCAGCCCTCGAGGAATGTCAAGGAGGAGGAAAAAATGAAGTGCAACGAAAATGTAAATGACAACATTGTCTGGAGGATTTGTTTTCCTTCTCCTAAAATCTCAGCCCCCTCCAGACAAATTCACTTTTTCGTTGGCTGCTTGTTCCATTTTGGTGAATGGCAGAGTTCAGAAATTAGGAGATGATCTCATTTATGCATTGAGCACGTGAGTTCTCAATGAGTGCATGACAAAATTACTGAAGCAGCCTTAATGCGAGACTCTGATGTCGGAGGAGTAAGAGCATTTGTGTGAGGCGTGCCTCAGTCCTACACCAGGACAACTTTGCGGAGGTGAAGCACGATCAAAATGCAAATCTAACGTGTCCTATTTAAAGGGTGAAAGTCGGACTGGGAAGCGCTGTGCCCCGGCAGTGGATGCGCTACCTGGAGGAGGACAGTATTCCCCAGACGCACTACCCGAGTGCTTCAACTGCTTGCTGAAAGTGAGATCCCTGAAAACAGCAGAGTTACCGTGATGAGAGATGGGACTGCACTGCATAAGTTAAAATCCCCAGGATTTTAATGTGCAACGGGCCGAGTGGAGCAGAAAGGTCCTTAGTAACAGAAAACCTCAGCAAAAAGAGCCTACTGAAATTGGAACTCCCATCCTGAAATTCTGAGGCTCTGCTTCACCTTATTCCATTTCTGCCAAATCAGGGGAAGCCTGCTTCAAACATTTTTTAATATTTGCAAAGTGTCTGCCTGTCTTCTCCTAATCGCCTTTTCTCTCAGCTAAGAAATCCAGCTTTCAAACTGTCCTTCTAGGAGTTGACTCCTTCAGACTCCTGCAGAGCTGCTCCCTTTGGGTTGCGATGCCAGTGAAAGTTGTATAGATCCATCCTTCTGTCGTGAACCTTCCGGAGACGAGGCTCCCCTTCACCACTGTTGCATGTGCACCTTTGGGTGCAATTGGTATGATGTGCCTGAGCAGCAGTGGGCTATAAATCAAGGGGGGAGATGCCGATCTATAGTGGAACCAGAAAAGAAAGACCCCTCGGCCTTCACTCTATAATAAGGCCTCCCTCTAAGCTGAGGGGCATTCCCATTCTGCTGCAGTTGCTCCTACAATGCCTCCGTCAGGCGAAGTCCTTCCCCGTTTGCAGCTGTTGCCAGCACAAGGCCCCAGAAAAGGCGGCTGAGGGGTTTAGTCTCAGCCACAGAAACTGAAGATCAGAAGGGGCCCCCTCACCTCTGACTGGACTCCATGGAGATGGATTAAAAATCCATCAGCTGTGGGGAGCAGGGCAGCTCTCTGGAATGTGCTGTTGGAGCTGTCCATCAGGGGCAGAGAGGGGGTCGAGGCAAGGGGAGCAGGCAAGCTGGCGAGGACTCAGGTTGCGCAGACACTGCGGGAGCCCACAACAGATGTTCCTTCCCTGTTCTGGGACCGCTCTGGTCCCTGCTGCATTTCGTGTCAGATCCCAGGGAGAAGGGTGGGGGGGGGGCATGGCGGCTTCTTCAGCTGCTTCCATTGCTGCAAGGTCTCCTCTCCTGCCACAGGGACCCAAATGGCTCACTGCGGCAAGCTGGGCCCATCTGATACAAGGTGACCCCAAACACAAACTGTGAACATAAGAAAACCTGCAACGTGCCAGAACAGACTAAGCTCCCCCAGCCAGCATTCGCTTCTGGCAGTGGCCAGCCAGCAGCCTGCGGGGTTCCCACAAGCAGGACATGAGTGGCCACCACCTCGCTCTGCTCCCCAGCCACTGGTGCCTCTGATGCTGCAGGCAGCCCTCAGCCTTAGCAGTGGGTCACTGATAGCCACCATGAATCTGTCCATGCCACTTTTAAAGCCATCCAAATCAGTGGCCCTTCCCAACATCTTGTGCTAATTCCAGAGTTTAATTCTGTCCTGTGTAAAGAATACCTTCCAGAGGGTCCCACCAATCAGCTTCATAAGGTGACCCCTGTGGGATCTAGTGTCATGATGAAGAAAAATGTCTCCCTATTCAACTTCTATTGTGGGGTGGCCTAGATGTTGCATGTAAGTACGAATGCGAAGGAAAGCTTGCAGACAGCAGTTTCTCACCTGCGATTCTTCCCTGCAAAACCTACAAGGCTTGCCTGTGCCCTTATCATGACAAACAGCATCCCTTCTGCTCCCAGATCACCTGAACCCAGGTAATCACAAAGGCCTCCTGTGTGTCTGGCAAGGACATTCAGCCTGGTGTGCTTCCCACTGGGGTACCTGGCTGGCCATTATGTGATAGTGGATGCTGAGCAAAACGGCACTTGGTCGGATCCAGCATGTCCCAGCACTCGTATGTTCTCACACTCAGCAGAGTGAGAGGGATGCCACCACCAGAGCCAAGGCCATCTTTCCCCAGTGCTGCTAGGGAGAGCCGGGACAAGTTCTTGCCTCCTTTAGATTGTGCCCATTTAGATTATATGGGACCTTATTCCGTGGAGATTTGGTGGCCACGCTGCCTGGGACCCGAGGTGCCCAAGTAAGAATGTGTTTGTGTCCGTTCTAAGTTGTGCCAGAGTAAAAGAAAGGACCTTTCTGTCTCCCTGGGAGCCAGGGAAAGACTGGCGATTATACAGAAATTGTCCTGTTGACTACTTTCAGCAGTGTCTGTCCCAGTGAAAGCTAGGTGGTCGACAGGGATCTCGGTAGGAGATAAAAGGCAGGCAGAGGACAAAAATAAAGATCTCTATGTGCCTAAGCAACCCAAAAAGAACCTTAGTTGGCATCCATAAACAGCAATTTCCAAGCAGTAAACATGACGATCCTCCTGTAAGATTGGCCCTCTGTAATTACAAGTCCCCTTCAGGGGAAGGCGATGAAGGAGCAGGAAGCAAGGGGAGTGCAAGAGCTGGCAAGAGGACAGGCCCGCTGTGGCCCTGGTCTTAGCCCGAAAACTGGCTGCAAGGGTGCCAGGTGGTCATTTACCCAGAGGCTGCACTGAGTGACACAGGAGGGGACAGCCGGCTTCCACAGGCCAACCTGATGGTGGCAGGGAAGCGTCTTCCACCCCCAGAATCAGCATCCTAAGTATCTATTTCTGTCCCAACGTGCGACTGGAAAGGTGGGGGCGAGAGCTTTCTGGAGGTCAGAGCGCAGCTGTGAAGCAGAGATTAGACTGGAATGGAATCCCACCCCAGTATGCCTGGACTCTGGGAGGGGCTAGCCTGCTCAGCTGCACCACACATGCCCTGGGGAGCAGAACAGGCAGAGGGCTGCACGGAGCCTGGCAGCAGGTGCCCAGCGCTCACAGAGCGTTTGCCAGCTGGGCCAGAACGAGTTCCAGGAGCCCAGCCCTTGGCCAACACCAGCAGCCAGCCTCAGTGGGGCTAGAGAACAGGAGACCCACACAAATCCAAGCACAGGCCACAAGAAACATTCAGTGCTTGGTAAGAGAACGCCACGGTTGGATTCCAGAGAACTTTATTGGGATAGCGAGAGACTACATTCATGGCTGTGCCATGAGGAATGTGAGTTACATGATTTCCCTGTATCAAAGGGTGCTCCGGATGCAGGGTTCCTCGAACAGCCAGGTCCTTCCTTTTTTCCTCAGCAGATTTGCTGCAACCAGAAAACACGGGAAGGTTAAGAGTGGAAAGAGTCACCATCTGTACTCCACCTTATATCCTGCAAATGCGGCAGAGTGATGGCACTCTCGAAGCCGTGTACGGAAGCTGCCATCCTGCAGCTAGTCCCCACTTCCTTTCACCACAGGCTTTCCGTGGTATGGAAGAAGCCAGAAGCAGCCATGGGAAAACATGGGCAGGTGAGCAGGGAGGCCAAAGGCCGATCTAGTCCATTCTTCGGTTTGCACAGCATCCAACCAGTGGGAGGTCACCTTGTCTGGACCTCCATAACAATCCGTGAACGAGCCTTTCCTTCCTCAGACTCAGCTAGGTTCCAGCCATCCTCCTCTCCAACTTCACAGATGATGGTGACAAGACCCCCTGGCCATACCAAGGACTCTGGTTGCACCGGGCCGACAGATTCTAGGTACAGCTAGCATACATTTGGGAACGAAGGCAAGAAAGGGCTCTCATTGCCAGGGCTCCTGTGGGCACTGCAGGGACTCTCCTGTGCAGAGACAGAAGGTTTGCATGACATGACACGACAAGCCACGGTGGGGTTTTCCAACATTCTTGGCCTGCTGCGTCATCCAAGTCCTGCCGTGGCACTTCTGCATGGAATGTTTGATCTCAGTTCCATGTTGGCTTGTGGTGGCATCCAAACCTGAAAAACAGAACCCATGATGGTGTGAAGGCCAGAACCAGAGGTGGGTGGCTGCTCTTGCCAAGAAGCCAGCCAGAGCCCACCGCCCTCAGCTGTCTAACGTGAATGTCGCATTCGGAAGCCTTATCTGGAAGACACTGTCGGGGTTAGTTAGCAGGGGCCAACACCTCCTCCAGCCAAGAGTAACAACAAAGCTTCTTGCTCCTTGAGAATAACCTGTCCCTTTCTCTAGTGTTGGTGCTGAGTCTGATTGTAGACCTCCTAGCGTGTCAGAGACAAGGCTGGCCAGTGCAGCAGATGAGCTAGTCAAGTGGCCTTCTTCCAAAGTATCACAGATCACAGAAGCAGCCCAGAGGAATCCGAGTGAGGATTCCATATGACCATTTCCATTGAGGAGACGGGTTATTTTCACACCAGCTGGCTGCCAACTGTCTGGCTGGATAGAATTTCAGTTCTGAAGTTGTCAGGAAACCAAGATGGATCATCTCCTTTTAAGCAAGGTGGCAACAGCAGTCAAACCTGGAACAGTTGGTTTCCTTCCCTGTGAGATTATTTGGTTCCATTCAAATACTTAAGGAGTATTACACATGAGGGGCAGGGGCTGAGTCCCACCTGCTTTCCATGAATAGTATAGGGAGGGCCTTCTATACATGCACAGGAGTCTGCTCCAGGAAGCCATTTGCTCTTTTCTTCTAAAAAAAGAGCTGTCTGACCTGTAGCTTAGTTAAGTCCAACCCCATATAACAGTACATCCTGCAGTGTCTGTCCCTCAACTGGATGCTACAAGAAGCGGGGTGAACGGTTCCCAGTCTCTAGAGGGTGACCCACCTGCCAGGGATTAGCAGAGGCACTTTCACTCTCTCATGTTCACAAAGATTTATTTTTTCCCTAAGAACCACGCCTAGTTCTGGTGGCTGTAAGAGCCCCCTATGGGCCTCCTAGACACTTACTCTGTTCAGGGTGCTGCTTAACCTGATTGATGCTGCACAGTTAGACAACCTATCCATAAACGCAATTACTAATATTCACAAGCCGTTATAAACCGCCTAGAGAACTTTGGCTACGAGACCGCATTGTTCAGAGCGAAGTTTCAGCAAAGGACAGAAATGCTAGCCAAGAGGAGAAGACAGAGTGAGGAAATGTGTCACTGCACTCCAGTCAAGCAGTGTAAAGCCAAAGTTTATTTTCTTTCATCAGCAGCACCCTTGCTGTCTCCTCCCCCTCCCCCTGGCAGGCTGCTGCAGATAATGGGATGACATCAGACCTCAAGCGCTGAGTAATGCCTGACAGAAAGGGTCTGGCAATGCCATTATTCTGAGAAGGAGAACAGAATGAAAGGCCACCGCTGATTATTAAGACCCTTTCCTGTTTCCCCTTCTCTGCTTCAATATGGAAATGACTCAGTGCAAGATAAAAATTCTAAATCATGTTCTCATTTGATTCTATTCTTAAGTTACTCAAAATGATACATGGTGATTCCCAAGCACTCTGCAGTCTTGATGGGTATAGTCTGGACATTCTCCTGGCTCTGGGGGTGGTGTATCACTTTTCCCCCCTCAGGCTGAAGTATCCTGATACCTTCCCTCACCCGTGCTGGGAGCAGCCCATTCCTCCATGTCTTTGTTAATGGAGAGCTCATATACTCCAATTGCTTTCTCTCACATTAACTCACACTGGCATTCCTATTTAAGGGGCAGATTTAGTCTGTGGTTTGAGGCAAGGTTTTGACTCTCTGATCCTTGCAAGATTTGGCTCTTGGGAACAAACAGGCTATTCGCTACTACTACATGTCTTTCATTTTAACAGGAGTGATATTACAAGGCCTCTGAAAGATTAAAGAATTTGGATACTGCCAAGGCCCTGCTCCTCAATGACTCCCAAAGGACAGAAAATCTGTCCCCATTATTACAGCTCTGTATGTGGTCCCAAATGGAGTGCAGGGCAGCCCTAACGAAATCAGCATTCTCCTCATTTTGGAAAGCAAATCTGAAGACCAACCCAAATTGGCTGCTCAAATATAGATTTAGCGGCAACTCCTTATCAGTCAGCAAAGTATTTTAAGAATCGTGGCAGATATGACACAGCTGTGTAAGTGAATTAAATGTGACAGCTGGTGAGGGAATGATGGGAGGAGGCAGAGTGCCCTCTAGTGACTTTGTTGCGCTAAACATAAGAAATGATGTCTGGCACTTGAAGGGATGGAAAGGGCACATCGTTTTTACCAGTCACAAATATTCCAAGTAAAGCTTAAAAGAAAAAAGATTAATATTTTCTTTCCCAAGAACACTTGCACCTAACTCCTAGGACTGCTATAATTTTATTATGCTTTGGATACTGAATTTAAAGTAGCCCCTTTGCCTCTTGTGACAAACACAAGGTACACGGTTGTGGCGCAGTCACACCACGACTCAGCTGAATGTCCCCGGAAGAGCAGGCTGCCTTGCTCTCTGGAACCTGCCTTCTCTATCCCCAGCTATCCCCGCTAAAAGAAAAGCAGCATTGCCGGCAGCCCTGCAGAAAATCCCTTTGTCCCAAAGAAAAAGAAACACAGAACTTACTCTCTTTCACTTCCCTCCAAGGAAACAGCAGCCCTTCCAACAGCCTCAAAGCGCGAGACACTCTTCAACCTTCTCGTTTCCAACCAGGAGCTGCTGAGCGCCACAACGGGCCAAGTCGTGCTTTGAGTCGTGCCTTCAGTCCACGGCCGGACAGGACCACCACGCTCAGGCACAAGCAAGGAAAATAGAGTATTACGCAGGAGAAGGAAAAGCCCAGCAAAATCAGGCAAATC
>NW_025335381.1:330129-404263 GCF_004798865.1 Varanus komodoensis | reverse complement strand
TTAGAAAGTCCGTGCTAGGATCTAATGAAAGCACCTGAAACATGGATCAAGAGGTTCCTTTGACCTTATTTATGTATTTAAAACATGTTTATCCCATCCTGCCCGATAAAACATCTCAGGACAGCTTACCTTAGTGTTTAAAATGATGAGAAAGGAAATATTGCGTCTAAATTACAAAACAAAACATAAACAACCAAGTATTTCAGTTCAGGAGCTTCTTTCAAGTCAGTAGCTCTTGTTTAGTCATGAGAAAAAAATACTATATAAATATAGGTAACAGAGACATGGAAGGAAAGCTGCAAAAAGACATGGGGATTAACTTGCTCCTTAAAGTTATTTCCGTTTGCATTATGTGCTACGTGTTTGAGAAATAATTGTATTGTTTTACCTTTTCATACTGTGTTCTTGTTTTGATGATAAAGAAAAGGTAATTGGCAGGAATATTTTCTGGACGCTCGTAAAACATGTATCATCCATGTTCAGATATCATCTAATACCCACTGGATCCCCAAAAATAGGTTTACTATGCTCAGGAGAATTTTAGTTATCCAAGGCAATCCAATGCATCAAGGTGTACATCTTCCAGCATTCCTGGATGCACTCATTGGGAACTGAAGGCCCCTTTCTGCCTAAATTCACAAAGGATTGTAGGTGGAACTAAATCCAGAGAGCATGAAAGCATACAGTGGTACCTCGGCCTCAGTTCAAGACCAAATTCTGTCGCGAACAAAAACATCATAAAAATTTTGACTTGGGTCGCAAACTCCTCATCGAGTGGTGACTGCGATCGCAGCCATCTGCCCCCCAGCGTGCCCACGTTCGCGCCTGTCTCCCCCTCCAGCCCACCGGGATGACGGGCATGTGCAGGGATGACGGGCACAATTGTGGTCGTGCTGGGGGGGCGGGGAGACGGCCACGATCTTTGTTGTTGTCACTTTGCTACACATTTTTCTGATTAAAAAAAAAAGTTACAGAACGGATTAACCTTATTTACATTGACCCTTATGAGGAAATTTATCTTGGCTCACGACCACTTCGGGTCAGAACCAGAGTCCTGGAACGGATTAAGTTCGTGAGCCAAGGAGCCACTGTATTCCTAAGAGGCAATTTGTGACGTAATCTCAGGGACCGGGGGTACAACTGAAGTACAGTGTGTATGTGTGTGTGTAAAAGTATATATAGCCCATTGCCAGACTGTGCATAAAACCACACTGCCTTTCCTGTAAGCACAGTGACTTCTAACACGTTGCACACGGTGAGCAGCATGATTCAGGACTGGTTCCAGAACACAAGTTTTCTTTCTTCCCTTCTGATAACAGAAAATATATGGCCTCGTACAGAGCTTGCTACTGAGATCGCAACCTGTAAGGGGCAAGTGCTTTTGATGCCATATATGCCCTTATGCGGATTACATGCAACGACAGCAGCTCTCCCGGGCGGAGGTTGTCATTCAGCCTCTTTGAGAGCGTGTCCACGGGCCCCTCTGGCAGACAAACAATGCACGTGAACGGGAGCCCGGAGTCCCGGGCAGCGAAGGCTCGGCCCGGTGCGCAGCGCCTTCCCTGGCGGGACACGCGCGGATCGCCAGCCCGAGAAGCTCCGCACCGCGTGCCGCGGCGACGCGACTTTCCCTCCTTCTGCCTGGGCGAGGAGGCCCAATCGGGGGTGGTGGCGGTGGCTCCCGGCCCAACCAGAGAAGCGCAGAGGCGGGCCGTTCTCCTAACGGTCTTGGAGGGAAGGGCGGCGTTCCTTTGAGGAAGAGGCGCGTGGGCGGAGCTTCCCCGGAGGAGCCGCGGGGGCCGGCCAATGGGTGGGCCCCTCGCTGGACGCGCTGGCCAATCGGCGCGGGAGGGGCGTGGCCCCGCTTCCAGAGAGTTCCTAGAAGGGAGGCGGCAGCACGGAGGCCGGAGCGCCTAAGGGTGAGTGGCGCCTCGGACGCCTGGGTCCCCTCGCCGCTGCCCTCCCCGGCACACGTGGCCCGCGCCGCCTGCCGCGGATGCTGGGCCCTGGAATCCCCGGAAAAGGCACCGTGCCGCGGGGCGACGGCCCTTCCTGGGCGCCGTGCGCCCCCTGCCCCGCGCCCGGGCGGCCCCTTCCCCAGCTCTCGGCGGCCGCGCTGCCCGCGGGACCCTCCGGGCCGCCCGCCCTCGCGAGGCGCTTCCCGGAGGACGGCGCGCGTCCCCCCGGGCGCTGGCCGTGGTGCTGCGTCCCGGAGGCGGCGGGGCCGGGCGGCTCGCCGGGGAGCGGCGCCCGGCCCCCAGGCGCCGATGCGGACAATGGCGCCGCGGGCGGGCGGGCGAGCTCCCTCCGAGGAAAGCCGCGGCCCCTGCCCGCCTCGGAGAGCCGGGAATCGCGGCACGGCGGCTGCGGAAAGGGCGGCCCGGGCCAGGCCGGCGGCCTCCGTGCGTGTGCGGCTCCGGTCCCGCGGAGGAAGCGGCCCGCGGCGGCGGTTCCAGGCGCCCTTTGCGCGCTGCCGGCACCTGCTCGGGCGGGGAGAGCGAGTGGCGGCAGCCCCGGGAGCTGGCGCGGAAGGCGGCTGCCCGTGCGCCGCGGGCAGGCGGGAGGCGGCGGAGCCCGAGCAGAGCGGGCCGGGGCGCTGCGGGCAAGAAGACGCCCAGGCGAGCCGCCCCGATGATGCGGCCGAGCCTGCGGGGGCCCAGCCGGGGGCCTGCGGAGCTGCCTGCCCCCGTGCCGGGGGGCCTCCGGGGACCTGTCTGGCCTCCATCCGCGGCTCCGCCTGGAAGCCAGTGGCCAATTCAAAGGGGCGAGATTGGGAGACTGCGTTTCCCGTGCACGGAGCCGGATTGGACCTGGGCACGCCGAAGCTCTCATTGTTAGAAAGCTTGGAGCTTGTATCGTGGCGGCAGCTCCCGGTCTGGGGCAGCATCCTGGGTGCCGGTCCCTTAGGTGCAAACCGGCCAAGCAGGTCATCATCGCCTGCCCTGCCTTGCCACAGAGATCAAAGGCAGCACCTGTCCTGGGTTTCTTGCATATGCAGGATAATCTTGGGCCTGTCATGAGAAGGAGGCTGTTCCCAGCCTGCCCCACTTAAGGCGCCTCCCTTGAGTCTCGCCTTGCCTGGAGAGCAAACGCCTCATCTTGAGTTGGACTCTTTGTCCGTCTGGCCCGGCGCTGCTGATATCATGTGCAGCGGTGGCGAGCCAGCAGTTCAGAAAAGAACTTTTCCAGCCCCAGCTGGCAATTGAATTTCTGTGTGTGAAGCAGGGGCTCCACCACTCCACTTTGGCTCCTCCCAAAGACGTGCCACCGGCCTAGGGAACAGCACGGGTGTGGGGAGAGCGGTGGACTGATTTCTGTGCAGAGAGCAGCCGCCGGGATCTCCGTGGGATCCCTGGGCAGCGGCCGCCGTCGTCGTGTCTTGCCCTTCATGCCTCACTCACCTCTGGCACGTCAGAATCCCCTCCAGGCACGGCAGTGTTGGTCAAGGAAGGGGTGCCGAGTGGCCCCCGCTCCTGGGCCCATCCCTTGGTCCACCCAGTGGGGACCTGGGTGGCTCTCACAGTGGTCATGCAAGCGGGCGCTCAGTGGCAGGCACTGAACGCCCCGCCAGCAAAGCAGCGCGTGCCACGGGCTTCCGTCGCCCTTGGCCGGAGATGGGACGACAGAGCCGGCAGAACTGGCCTGTGCGGCTGCTGGTCAGGGCACTGCCAAGCCGTGGCCGGGTGCCGGTCGGCGCTTCCAGCTCGGCATCGGGAATGTGCCGCCCCTCCTGGCGTGGCTCGGCCTCACCCGGATCCCGCCGTGCCCCTTTCCCCAGAGAGAGGAGCAGGAGGCGCATCGCGGTGGTGGGGTGGTGGGCCACGCACGCGAAACGCGCGCAGCGGTTGAGGCCTTGCGGCTGATCTCCCGGGGGCCTCCTGCCAGCGCTCCTGTGCCCCAGGAGCAAAGCCCCTCCGGAGACGCTCCGTGCTGCCTCACCCGGGAAGCTCAGGCGTGTCCAGGAGCTGCCCCGGGCCTTGTGCTCGGGCTGCTCTCAGGCAAGGCCGCCCCCGGGGAGTCGCTGCACACGGCTGCCTGCGTGGTCCGTGCAGAACAGCTGGCGGGGCTGCCTCTTCCCCTGCCGCTCCAGGGGCCGCCTGGACTTGTGGCAGCGCCGAAGGACAAGTTGGCGGGGGCAATGCTCACAGAACCGGCACCGGGCAGAGGCTGGGAGGCCGCTGCCCCGTGCGCATTCGCCCTCTGCGGCGGGTGGCGCCGCAGGTTGGTTCTCCTCCGGAGCAGGGGCAGAGCGGCGTGGTGACTGCCACGGGCGTGAGATGAAGGAGAGCGGAAAGTAGAGCAGTGCGGAGCCGGCTCGGTCGGTGCCTCTCCACCTCCTCTTCCTTCCCGCAGCACCCCACGCCCAGCGGGACTCAAAAGGCACACGCTCGTCCTGTGGGGCAGGCCAGCTAATAAGCACCTTGGAGCCTGACGCACGCCCCACGCCCTCCTGCTGGCTTCCTCCCGCGGCTTCGCACTCGCAGAGGCATTCTGCCAGCCTCCGTGGCGTCAGGGCTCCGAGGGAAGGCAGCCGCTGCGGCAGCGCCGGTGTCAGGTGGAGGCTTGGTGGGAGCGGGGAGACCCGGGTGGACGTGCCCCACTGCGGTCCGCAGAAGCCCCCGGACGGGCGGCCGCAGGTCGAGGGTGGCAGGAGGCGGTGAATGACATCTCTTCCACACGGCAGCTGGCGTGGTGCTCCTGGTATTCCTTCCGTGGGTGAACCCTTTCGTGGAGGTTTGGGCTTTTGGTGTATAGGCAGTTTTTTACGTGCGGGCTGTTCTACTGTGTTTACGAAGACAGGGTTCCCGGGCCTTGACCACGAGCCGAGGGGCGGCTCGCCTCCTCTGCTCAGAGCGCCAGGACCGTGATTGCCAGGCCGCCTTCCCCGTCCCCCACACCGCATGCCGGGAGGGAAGATGGTGAAAGAAACCGGCTACTACGACCTGCTGGGCGTAAAGCCCTTCGCCACGATGGAGGAGATCAAGCGCGCGTACCGGCGGCTGGCGCTACGGTACCATCCGGACAAGAACCCCACTGAAGGGGAGCGGGTAGGTGCCGAGGGGGAGCGTGCTGGGGCCGAGGCCGGGGCACCCAGCTGCCCAGGGGCGCACTCATCCCCCCTGCTCTTCTCCGCTCTGCAGTTCAAGCAGATCTCGCAGGCGTATGAAGTGCTCTCGGATCCCCACAAGCGCTCACTGTACGATCGTGGTGGGGAGCGGGCCATGAAGGAAGGGGGCGTGGGGGGCAGAGGTGGCTTCGGGCCCCCCATGGACATCTTTGACCTGTTCTTTGGAGGAGGGGGACGCCCTCATGGACCCCGCATGGAGAGGAGAGGTACTTGGGGGTCGAGGAGGAGGGGCTGGAGTGGGTGCGGCCGGCCGGAGGCCGCTTCCAAGGCTCCGGCTTCGCGGGTGGCTCTCGGCGTGGCGATCTCGGCAGGGGGAGCAATAGCCCAGCAGTGGCGCTGCTGTTGGCACAGGTGGGCCCCTTAGGAAGGGGCTGGGCAGGGGAGCACCCCCAGCAAAACCAGCCGCGCAGCCCAGCCGGCCTTCCTAGCCGTGCTCCGCTTGCCCGTGGAGGAAGCGCCGCAAGGAAGGCGGAAGCAGCTCTTCCCGGCGTGGGGGACCAGGGAGGAGTGAGCGGGAGGGGCTGGGCGTCGGGCCCACCCCAGCCCCGAGGGGCTCAGCACCAGCCGCGGAGCCGTGCTGCCAGGTGCAGGGGCTGCGGGGCCGCTCCCGTCCCGTCCCGCCCCGCCCCCCCCACAGGCGGCTGGCTCCCAGCAAGGGCCGTCCGGAGCCAGGGAGTGGCACGGCTCGCCCTGCCCAAATTCCAGCTGCACCCGAGCGGCTGCACCTGCGCACCCGGCTCCCTTCTCTGCTCCGCATGCCAGGCAAGCTCCTGCTGACTCAGGACCTTCGCCGCCTGAGCTGCCGGCCTGAGTCACGCGCTCACAGGAGCACGGCTTCCTGCCTCCGAGGGCTCGTGATGGTGACTCTCCCGGATGTGCAATCCAATCAGTGCTGCTGGCGCGGCTCTGGGATGCCGGGAGCTTTGCTTTCAACTCCGGAGCACAAGACGGGCCCTTTTAGCGTTGCCACAGGCCAGTGGGGCACAGCAGGCTCCCGGGGGCTCGTGCAAAGAACGCCGGATTGTGTGGCAGGAGGGGGCCGCTTCCCAGGCAGGCTTTCAGCAAAGCCATGGGGCTCAGGCGGGGGCCTTCCTGGCCCGCCCTCCGTCTCCCTGCAGTGGGCAGAAAGGGGGGCGTGGAGTTTCTTGGAATAACTCTGTGGCTCTTTGGCCTTAAGCTCTGAGGCCTGTGGGGCCTTGACGGTGCTGCCCCTGCCCTTCCAGTGGCCTCAGCTGCTGGCCGTCCCCCACTCAGCGGCAGTAAAGCGGGTCCTGTCCAGCCAGCAGAGCATTTGTCTCCTGTGCAAGCAGGAGTCTCAAATTCAGCACCACCAAGGAGTGAGTTTGTGAGGTTTAGGCGAGCTCAAGTGCCCCCAGATGCGTCCGGGGGCAGCAGGGACCCTGGCCGGCCCGAGAGGGGATGCCGGCGAGATGGGAGCAACCTCAGCTGCTGCGGGCCTGCAAGAGGCGGGGGGCTGCCCCACAGCAGCACTTTCCCCTCAGTGGGGGGCTTGTGCTGCTTGATTGCTTGGATGTGATTTCCATGCAGCCGGCAGCCAAAGCTCTCTAATTCCTTCCCCCCTTGGGTCTCCTCGTCCCAGGAAAAACAGCCGTCCACCAGTTGTCTGTGACCTTGGAGGACCTGTACAACGGCGCTACTCGAAAGCTCTCCCTGCAGAAGAACGTCATTTGCAGAAGTTGTGGCGGTAAGAGCAGGCAGCCGTGCCTGCAGGCCGCCTCCGCCTGGGGCCCGCCTCTCGTCTCCTGCCTGCCTCTTGGAAGGGAGCTGTGCCTTGCCCGTGTCTGAGTTGTCCCCCAGTGCTAAAGGGACGAGGCGGGGGACCGGCTCCTCTCCTTTTCGCGCACAGGTGCCCCCCTGAGCCCACCACCAGGGCGGGTCGGTCCTGGGTTTCTGACCAGCGAAGGAATTCCGGTGCCTAGAAAGGGCCCTTTGATAGAAAGGCTTGCGAAGGCCGGACTCTCTTTGAGCGGAACATTTGCCCCACGGAGAGCCTCGCGGTCCCGCCTGGGCAGCCTCCGTCCCGGGCTCCTTGCAGGAAGCTGGCTGGGCGGCAAGTGGGAAGGGCCTCCCCCTCTTTCTGCCGGTAGCCCTGGAGAATGACCCCCCCTTGTGGAATGCGTCCCGGGGCTGGCTGAGCCAGGAGCTCCCCGGATTTGAAGCCGTGTGGGGGTGGCCGGGCAGGCATGGCCAGCGGGTGCAGAGGCAGCCCGGGGCCTGGCCTGTTCTCGGCCCCCGGCAAGCCGCCCTGCCTCCCGTTGCAGGCCGTGGAGGCAGGGAAGGCCTCGACACCAGGTGCCCCAAGTGCCACGGCTCCGGCGTGGAAGTGGTGGTGCACCAGCTGGGCCTCAACATCATGCACCAGGTCCAGACGATGTGCTCGCACTGCCAGGGCCAGGGCGAGTGGGTGCGGCCCCTGGACCGCTGCCTCACCTGCAACGGGCGGAAGGTCACCCGGGAAAAGAAGATCCTTCACGTCCACCTGGACAAAGGTGAGCAGAGGCGCAGGGGCCCTTCCCCATGGCAGGGCACCTCGGCGTCCACATCCTGGGCCAGTGGCGGGGCCACAGAGGGGGGTCGTGGGCTGCACAGCTCGCCCTGTGCCCTGCCCGGGCAGCCGCTCACCCGCCAGGGACCGGAGCTGGTGGCCCCTCTGCAGCCCCTCTGTGCTGCCCCACAGGCATGGCGGACCGGCAGAAGATCACCTTCCACCAGGAGGGCGACCAGGTTCCTGGCTTCGAGCCCGGAGACATCGTCATTGTCCTGGACCAGAGGCCGCACCCCGTCTTCCAGCGCCGGGGCAATGACCTCCTCGTCGAGAAGGAGGTGGCGCTGGTGGACGCCCTCTGCGGCTGCAAGCAGGTCATCCGGACGCTGGACAACCGCCGGCTGCTGGTCTCCTCGCGGCCAGGTGAGGCGGGCGGCTGCGCGGAGCGGGGCGTGTGGGGGCCGGCTCCTCTGCGTGGCTGCCGTGCTGAGGGGGCAGGAGGGGCATGGCTGGTGGGCCCCTCCCCTTCAGGGCTGCCTTGTCCGCTCAGGAACAGTCATCAAGCCCGGGGACATGAAGTGCGTCCCCAACGAGGGGATGCCCATCTTCCGGAACCCGACGCAGAAGGGGAAGCTGATTGTGCTCTTCAAGGTACGGGGAGCCCCCGGGGGCCTGGCGTGCAGAGCCGCCTGGGATGGGTGGCGGCTGAGGGGGAGGCCCCCTGGGAATGGTCCATCCAGGGCCCTCTTCCCTCCCCGGGCCGCTTGTCCAGCTTTCTGGGCGGCCAGCGAAGCACGTCATGGGCAGCAGGACTCCCCAAGACACGAGGCCTCGCCCTGGGGCTTGTGGGGGCCTGGGGAGCGCCCCGGCCTGGGGAGCAGGGCCCTACTGGTGCAGCCGGGCAGAGCGTCCGGAGCAGCGGGCTGCTCGCGCCGTCCACAGTGGGCGGGCGGCCACCACGCGCGCGGCTCCGGCTCCCGGGGCCTGTGGCGGAGGCGCCCCGCTGACGGCCCTCTGCCCCGCTGCAGGTGAAGTTCCCCGAGCCGGGCTGGCTGCCGGCACAGCAGCTGCCGCAGTTCCAGGCTTTCTTCCCCCACCGTGAGGAGGTCATGGCCACCGAGGACACGGAGGAGGTGGAGCTGAGGGAGTTCTTTCCGCAGCCCGACTTTGGCGGGAGGCGCTTTCCTGGCGAGCCCCACCCCGGGGACGACTTCGAGGACCCCCTGCGGCCTAATGTCCAGTGCCATGCATCGTAGCACCGCGGGGCTGAGCCTTCCGGGGCCAGGGGGCACGGCGGGGGAGAGGGCGGAGGGTGAGCGGTGACGCCCCCACCCTGCCGCCGCCAGACAGCCCAGAGCGCATCTCCCAGCCTCGCCTCTCGTGCTTCCGAAGGCAGCCCGGCCAGTTCCAGGGGATCCTGGATTCCGGGCGGCTGGCCCTTCCCACCGCACGGAGCACGAACTCCTTTTTCGGGGCCCGTCCAGGGCCCGGGTGTCTTCTGGAGGGGTGCAGGCACCCTGTTTGCGGCCCTGTGATTTCCGAATTGTGCGAAGGCCGTTGACAAAAGCGCCCCGGAGGCCGTGCAGAACCGGGCGAGCCTCACAGCGGCTGCGTCGCCTCCCGGGCCTTTGTGGCACAGGCCCGACGGCCCCGTAAGCAGGAGCAGCACTCGCTTGGCCGGCCCGGAGGGGCTCCCCGGTGGCCCCTGCGCTGAGCAGCCCTGAGCGGGGCCAGCGGGCCTTTGGTGCAGCAAGGGCTATCTGCCCACGCGAAGTGCGGCCTCGGAGAAGCCATTCCGCCCGGGCGGCAGGAGGAGCAGCGGGCTCCCCGGCTGGGCCGGGAGTGCGTGGTCATGCGCCGCCTCTGCCTGCTCGGGCCCGGGGCTCGGCCCGTGTCCCCGGAGAGTGGCGAGCAGGAGTGGCCGTGTCCTGCGGCAGCCACCGAAGAGCGGGAGCTGAGCCTCGTGGGCCCAGGAGCTGGCCTGCTTCCTCGGCCGTGGCCGCGCGGCGGTCTCGCGATGACGGACCAGGCTCCAGCAGGCCTGGCACTGGCCTGAAGGGAGGCAGGTGCACGAGGGGCCCCAGCGGAGGCGGGGTGACCGCCACGAGGCCCCGGGGCCCTCTTCAGCCCGGCCCCGTCCCTCCGGCCCGGCTGTGCTCTGGCCCTCCCTGGAGATGGGGCCTGCTGGCCGGCCGCGGTGCCCAGGCGCCTCTCAGCCCCGGCCGGGTCCTCTGCCTGAAGTGCCTTCTGAACCATGTTTACATTTGTGCTTGGCAATATTCCCCCGATGCCTGTGGCCCCGGGCACTGACCGTGTGCCCTCCCCAGGCTCTTCCCGCGGCTGTTGCGGCCCCGCTCCGAAGAGCCGCAGAACAGCGTGTGGGTCGCGTCTGGCCTGCTCGCCTCGCCATCCTGCTCCGCCACGCAGGGGCTCCTTCCAGAGCAGGCAAGCCCCCCCTCCGGCCCACATCCCTCCCCACAGCGGGAGCCTGCCCTGTCCAGCCAGCGCTCGGCGGGAGGGCCAGAGGGGGCACCCCATCCCCTCAGCAGAGAATTCCACGGAAGCAGGGCCTGCTTGCACCTCCCGCGCACGGACGGACTGCGCACAGGCCGAGATGGCCCTGCGGCCTGTGGCCTTGCCTTTCTTTCTGGAACAGGCACAAGTTCCTAGTCCATGCAGAGGCCACAGAGGTCTGCTTGCCAGTGGTGGGGGTCTTGGGCAAGGGAGGCGGGGCTCTGAATGAGGCTTTCTTTTCTGTGGTCTGGGGACTGCAAGCTTTGCTTCCTTCTGTGCCCGCGCTGCTAGTGATTTCAGAATAAATGTAGAACAGAGGAAAAATATTTGAAACGGGGTTGCTTGGAATTATTTTCTCGGCACAGGATGTCATCTTGAAAGGGCAGGACGAGCACCGTCCAGGCTGATGGGCAGAGGAGCCCCAGGCCGTGGTGTCCGGGCTGCCATAGAAGAGCTTGCTTGGGCCATGGGGGAGGGGGTGCCCCGGGGGCAAGAAGTGGCGGCACCGGGCGGCTGAGCAGGCAGTCCTGCGCCCACATCAGGCCTGCAAGGCGCTCCCTCCTCGCTGCCTGAATAGAAGTCCGGGGTTTGGCGGAATGGGGCCCCCACCCGGCCCATTCCCTGAGCAGAAGTGGTCTCGCCCCAGCCCTCATCCGGCTTCCTGGCCACCATGGGGCCTGTGTGGCATCGGCCGCCCCCCTGCAGCTCCAGGACGCCTCCCCACAGCCCCTCCAGCCCAGCTGCTCCACATGGCTGCTGCGTCCCCCACCGACGCGGAGGGGGCAAGCCGGCGGTCGGAGCAGCTCGGCCAGGACAGGCTGCACTTGCAGGACAGGCTGCACCCGCGAAACCGCCGAGGAGACGCATCTTGCAGCGCGGCTTTGGCCAGGAGGGCAATTCCCGTATTTCTCTCCTGCAAAGGAGGCCCAGAGGGGTAAACATCAGCATGCAAAATGAAATGACATAATTTGGAAAGGCAATGGGAGATGATGAAACGTTTTCTGATAACAAACGTGACAATAAAGACTCAGCTCCGTGCCTAGGAGAACAGGGTGGCGTGTGCTCCTTGCTTGTGCCGGGGGGCGGGCAGGGCAGGGCAGGGCAGGGCCTGACCTGCATCCAAGCGCTTGGTCGGCACAGGATCAGGCCGTGAGGGCTGCGCACCTGCAGACGGCGGGGCTGGGTCCTCGGCACAGGGAGAACTTGCCGGTGCCGCTCTAGCTTCCCAAGACCTGCCGTCTTGTTCCTTACGAAGAACGAAGAAGAAAGGGGATCCCTTTGGGCTTTGGAGCGGTCGGTCGTGCGAACTCAGCGTTTTGGAGGCTTGCACATGTTTGCCCAGGGCGGAGGAAGGGTGAGCCGCCAAAAGGGCAAAGGCTATTTTGGGATGCATTAATAGAAGTATCACTTCCAAATCATGAGAAGTGGTAGTTCCCCCGTACTCCTAACTAGCCAGACCTCGCCTGGGATCGAGGCCACTTCCTTCCTTGATGGTCCCTCCTGTCCCTTGTGCTTGCAGTCTTTGCATTAGGCTGCAAAGTTGGGTGGGGGTGACTTTTTGCATGCAGGAAGGGGTGGGAGAAGCGAAGCTGCCCTATCAGTTTATAGGAATGGTTTGTGCTGGGGGGGGCTCTGCCCTATCAGAGCAGGGGTCTCCCTGGGGGATCACCAGCAAACGAAGGGGGGGCGCTTTTGGGGAGAAGGCAGCAGGCACCCTTTCCCCACGAGGCCTGCGCATGGCCAGCTCAGATGGGGGGCTCAGGCGCCTCGGCTCCCAACCCGGTTGCAGACTCGCCCTAAGCGAGCAGCAATGCCTCACTGCAAGCATTCGGCGAAGATTCCTGCCCCCCACCGCTGGCCGATGGTCTCCTCACCTGCATCTCCTGGAATTCGGGAAGCTTGGGCTGCGTGTGAGCAGCACTAAGCCCTGCTGCTCCGGCCTCTGGACCCAGAAGAGCCCACCTAGGCGCTTGCCTTTCGTGGCTTTGGGGTCCCAGGGAAGGGCCACGTGGGGCCCACAAGCTCCAGGATGGACCGGCCAGCCAAGGCGCAGGGATGCCCCGCGATGCTGTGTGCAGCCCCCCAGGGGGCAGTGCCGGCTCGAGAGAGACCCGTGGGGGCCAGGCGGGCTCTGGGGCTGCAGCCGGGCAGTTGCGGGACCCTGCCAAGCACCTTGAAAGCCCGAGCAGGGGACTATCCTGCCCCTTCAGCAGAAAGGGGGCGGAACCTGGAGGGCCTGTCCAGCCCCTTCTTGGCTTGCCCAAGGAACAAGCCAGCTGCCTTGGCTGGGGGTGGGGACGGGGACCAGTGGCACGGTGACCCCAAGATGCTCCGAATATGGGGGGGGGGGCAGATTTTTTGGGCTCCCTCCCCTTGCTTGGCAGGCCATTCATCAACTGCCGCTGTGAGGGCGGGAGACGGAGGCGGGCGGCGGGCGCAGCTGCCTGCCTGGCTGCAGCCTCAATAAGCGGCGGGGGGGGGGGGACAGAGGGACGTCCCTCCTTGCTGGCCTCTGACCTGCCGGGGCGCCAAGGCCGAGGGGCCCGAGGGAAGCCATCCCTGCCAGTGTGTGGCGAGACAAAGCAGGGCTGGCGAGGCGAGGCGAGGCGAGGCCTCTCTGTGCACGGGAAGGGGGTGCCTGGGGAGCCGGGAGGAGGCCGCTGCCTCCGTACCCGGGACCGCAGCAGGACACCCCCAGCGTGGTCCTCCGGCACCAGCCGGAGTGAGGCACGAAGGCACCGGAGAGGCAGGCCTGAGCGGCCGGCGGCCGCAAGCAGCTGAGGACAGGCCTGTGCCACCCGTGTGTGGCCAGGCCCGGGCAGCCCTCCAGCACACGTGGACCGGCTGGGGGGCACCGCCGTCCGCACAGTCAGGCTGGAGGCAAAGGTGAAGGTTTGGTTCCCCCACACTCGCCTGCTGGTCGTGTCCGGCTCTGGGGCCGGTGCTCATCTCCGTTTGTAAGCGGAGGAGCCAGCCTTCTCCGAAGACGCCTCCGTGGCCACGTGCCTGGCACGACTGCCCACAAGGCGCATGGAAGGAAGCCTGCTGCCTTCCCACCAAAGTGGCGCCTCTTTATCTCCCCTCATTGGCACGCTTTCAAGCTGCAAGGCTGGCAGGAGCTGGGACAACGCGGCAGCGCTCGCCTGTCACGCGGCTTTGAACAGCCGGCCTTCCCACCCATGGCGCTCACCTGCTGCACCATCACGAGAACCTGTGGATGGGCAGTGGGGCCCCCTCCGCCGGGCCTGCCGCAAAGTACGAGCAGAGGAGGACCCCCCCCCCGAGCAATGTCTTGTGCCGGGAGTGGGAGCAGGCACGGGGCAGGCCTCTGGGCAGCGTCCTCACCGGGGTGGGCGGCAAAGTGCCCACTGGACTGCCGCAGGGGCCAGAGAGGGCTGGGGGCGCCGAGCCAGCCCGCCACGCGGCTCCCCCACCGGGCAACTGCGCAGCCGGCCCCCACCTGCACGCCGGCTCTCCCGGCAAGAGGCAGCGTGGCGGGGGGGCATCTGCCGAACCGCATTCCAGGCCTGCCCTGACTTTCCAAGGAGTGGTCCAAGGATGACTTCACTCCCCGGCGAGGCTAACACAACAAACAGCCCGGGAGGAAGAATTCCGCTTTTGTTTAATCAGGCCCAGCCGCCCAGCGCGGTGGGAGAGGGACGGCAGCATTGCGGGCGCTGCCTGGCCCGGGGACTCGCGCAGCCCCCTCCGAGGCGGGCGGCGGGGCACGGGGCGCTCTCCGGGGTGGGAGGGGGAGGCAGCCGGGCCAGCCCCCCCGCCATCACCCCCTGCCCTTGCGCCCATGCCGCCCCCGGGGCCAGCCGTGCGAGGCAGACAAATTGCCGGGTTGCAGCTGGACCGCGATTCCCAGTCCTGCAAACCGTTCCAGGGAGCTCGCAGAGGAGGGCACGGGGCTTCCGCACCCTCACCTGGGGGGACTTCGGGAGGTCGCCGCAAATGAAGCCCCCGTTGAGCCAGGGAAGCCGCATCCGCCGCGACTTCCTTGACCCTGCAGACGGCAAGGAGCCAGCAACCGTTGGGGGCCAGACTCCCAGCTGAGACGGCCCTGAGGGGACGGGGGTCCGGGCCTCCCCCATGCCTGGGGAAAGGGGGCCGTTCGAGCCTCTGCTTGCAGCTGGAGTGCAAGCAAGCCCCACTTCAGCGATACCAGCCCTGCCCCCCAGGATCCCCCTAGCAAAGCCGAGGCCCTCCGGAGCAGCAGGGCTCAGCTCCCATCATCCCCAGCCAGTGGGGCTGTTGGCAGCGGGCAGAGCGCCAGGCTGGGGAAGGGTCTCTCTTCCACCCTGTGTGGGAAGTGCAGATTTGCATCTCCAGCCCGCTTGCAAACGACTGTGGTTGCAGGGTGGCGGGGCTTGCCTGTGTGGCACCAGGGTGACTCTGGGAACACACAGAGTGCATGCAGGAGGGGGAGACCGTCGAGATGGGAGACAGGTCAAGGTTTCTCATGCCACAAGACACAAGGGGTCGTTCTTAGAAGACCTTTATTAGCGAGAAGGGCGAGGGTCGGAGAGGTGGGCGCTTCGGCCAAGAGAGCCCGCCAGGCCCTGTGGGGCGTGCCAGAGGTTTGGGGGTGCGGGAGCAGAGGCGATTTTCAGACGCAGGGGTGACAAATAAATACTTTGGAAAGAACAGTCGTGGCTGCAAGAGGAGATATGAAGACGTTGGCCAGCTGTGTGTGTCTGGAGGGGGACCAGGACGTGTCTCGGCCGGAGAGCGGAAAATGCGTTTTGCCCGCACGGAAAAGGTTCCGGGGAGCAGACGACCAAAATGCCACGTGCAAGACATCCTGCGGCCCACGCCATGCTTTCTGTCCCAATTTTTTATTTCTACTTTCCTTCGGGTTGTTCGGGGGACGGGCACAAAGGCAGGGGCTTTCCCAGGACTGGAAAGGGAGGAGCGTGTGGCCAGCCGTGGGGCACTGGAGGGACAAGAGGACTAGTCCCCCCCCGGGGAGGGAGGGAGGGAGGGAGGGAGGGGGAGCCCCGGCCGAGGGCATCCCTCCCTGACCTCAGGTCTGATCCGAAATTCCGCAATTAATCTCCCGAACAAGGGAAGCCTTGACGTGTGCGCCTGTGGGGGGCGTGGGGGCATCCAAAGGACAGGGCTGGCTTTTTCCATCTGGGCCCCCAGCTGCCCCCCCCCACCTTGGAGCAGCTGTGGGGAGCCAAGCTGCTCCATGAACTCTAGCCGCACGCAGTGCCTCTGGGCATGAGCAGAGAGATGGGAGGCGGGGGAAGCGGGGGGGGGGGGTCAGGTGGCCGAGCGTCCCTTTGGCCGGACAGTGCAACAGCTAGAAGGAGTGGTGGCTTGGGGGCTCTCGCAGCCGGACCCACACACGCCTGCCTCTTCTGGTCCTCCCCACAGCAGGGCCCTCATTCCCGGACATAAACCCTCGTGCAGACGACGTCGTCCGCAGTCATGGTCTGCAAAGGAAAGGGAGGCGTCAAGTGAGGCCCAGGGAGCGAGGCCTGCCCCCGGCCGGATGCTCAGTGCTGGGGGCCGTGCCCACCCCCCGGGGGCCCTCAAGACATTCCCACCACCCCACGGAGCGGCGGGCGCCCTCACCAGGATGAGCTCCCCGTCGTTGGTCATTTCCCTGGACCAGCCGGTCTTGGGGCCGTCCCCCTTCAGCAGCCGCTGTTCACACACCATCTTGTTGCTGCTCTCCCACTTGGCCAGGCTCTGGGGGCACAACGGGGGGCGCCTCTGAGAAAAGGGGCCCCGGAACGGTCCGCAGAGCAGCCCCCGGCCCTGCCGGGGCTCCTCCGCCACCCCGTCCCCAGCCCAGCCGGCCAGTCCTGCGGGGTCGTCCATCGGCCCCCGACGGGCTCCGGGGCACAGGAGGGGGAGCCGAAAGAGGGGCTGCCTGCCCAGAGGAGCCCCGGCGCGGCCCTCACCTTGCAGGGCCTGCCGTCCACCGTCTGCTCCTCAAATTCCTCCCCGATCCGGAAGCTGATCTCCGTGGTGCGCACCGTCGTGGAGGTCTTGATGTAGAACTCCTCCCCGTCCTGCTTGATTTCCACGGCCGGCTTGGAGGCGGCGGCCACGGCGATCTTCCGCAGCATCACGTTGACGCCTGGAACGAGGTGGCGGCAGGAGGAGCCGGTGAGGACAGCCGGAGCCCCCGCCCGTCCGGGCGAGGGCCCCCGGGGGCCTCTGGCTTGCCCCTGCCCCGGGGGCGCACGCCTGAGGGCACGGCTGGGAAGGCGGGGGGCACTGGGCTCCCCCCACACAGGCCGCCGTGGCTGGGGCCACCATGCGCGCTGCCCACCGGCCAGTCCGAAGCCAAGAGAAGGCGACCGTCTGCCTGGAAGGCGCCGGCGGGACCCCCCGGACGTGTGGGGCCTCCAGCCCCCGACTCCGCACAGCCAGCGTCCTTCCGCCCCCGAGTCCTCCGTCGGGAAACTGGTTTGGGGAAGAGCTGGGTGGCACCGGCTGTCGATCCCTCGCCGGGCGAAACGCTGCTTCGCGAAAGGAGTGTCAAATCGCGCCGCCGACGTGTGCTGGCCTGCCTCTGCCACCAGCCTCTGCAAGCGGCTGGCTCAGGCGGCGTTTGTGCGCCTCCAGCCTCGCTCCACCACCTTGCGGGGAAGCATTCGCAGGACACAAAGCCACAGCTCGCCCGGCCGGACATGTTCCCCCGGGGCAGCACTCTGGCCCCACTGCCCCCAGAAAGCCAGAGGCAGGGAAAACGCTGCCCAGGAAAGGACACGCTCCGAGGGCGCCCGGTGGGAGCCAGGCAGAATGCACATGGGGGGGGGGAGTTCCTGAGCGGTGGGACCACCACTGAAGAGGCCTCAGCTTATGTGGACAGAGCCGAAGCGGCTGCGACTCCTGGGCGGCACCGCTGGGGCGAAGGGGGTGCTTACGCAGCCCAGCCCCACACGGGTTCAGGCATCCGAGGCCGACTCCAGCGCTGTGAATTGCACTTGGAAGCGTGCCAGCCAGCCCCCGCGCCATCTGCGCGCCGCTGGCTTGAGCTCCACCGGTGCTATTGCCGCACTGCAGCAGAGTGACCTGCAGGACGACGCAGAGGCAGGGCGGCTTCGGCCTTCGTGTTCGGCCGTAATGCCCCGCAGCACGGATCCCCTCTGGGGGATTTCCTGAGCCCAGGTGACACCTCCCACACTTGGGGGGCCCATGCAGGGCCCCCACCCCACCCTGCCTGGCCCAGGAAGGCGGGAGCCCGGCATCCCCCCACTCTCCCCATCCGAGACCCACGGAGAGAGGGTCACGCCCACCCGGCGGGGACTCTGCTCCCTTCCAGGGGGATCTTAATTTCGTCTCCGCTTTGCAGTGAAATGTGACGCCGCCCATCCGAGCGCTTGGCTGCCTGCCCTCCCTCCCTCCCTCCCTCCCTCCGCCACGAACCTCTCCCTCCCGCTCAGCGCGAGAGGGGCAGCAGTGCAGACCTTCGTCCACAGCAGCTCGCACAACGGAGCTGCGGGCCCGTGAGGTGCCCAGACACCCGACGCCAGCATGGGGTGCCGTTCCCAGTTCGTTTCGACTGCTCTTCGGAGAAAGAGCCACTGCTGACGGACACCTAGCGGACAGTCCCGGGCAGGGCCGCTGGCCCCCGCAGGGCCCCCGGCTCAGGAGGGCCCCTGAGCTCTAGCAACGCTCGCCCTGCTGCTCCGCGCTCTCCAGGGAGCCGCAGCGAGGGAGCACCCGGGGGCAGGGGGGCGAGCGGCACGGCGGGGGGAAGGAGGCGGCAGGAGGCGGACAGGGCCTCCGTGGCCCCACTCGGAGCCCCGACGGCACGGCCGCTCGCAGCGGCCCGGCTCCCTCCTGCGCTCGACACCTCCCCCGGGGGTCGATGTGGCCCGCAGGGGCCCCACAAGGCAAGGGGACGCCTGCGGGCTGGGACCCGCTTCCCTGCCTTCCCGCTGTGGCCGGCCCGTGGCCCCGGGTCTTGCACAAGCCAGGCTTGCACCATCGCGGCGGCTTCCCACAGGGAGGCGCGGCGGCTGCGCAGCCCTGCCCAGATCCGCAGTGATGCAACGGGCAGGCGCGAGGGGGAGCCGGCGAGGAAGGCGAGCCGGAGGGCAGCACCCGCAGGACGTGTGCGCTGGGGCCCCGCGGATCCCTCACTTCGAGGTTGCGGCTGCTAAGCCAGGGCAGGAAGCAGCGCCTCCGCACCAGCGGCTCACACACGGGCTGCCCCTCCTACCACAGTCACACTGCTCTCGTTCTTCCATTCTTCCTTGCTGGCTTGCTTTCCTTTTCTCTCTTTTTGTTCTTACAGCCCAACCTCAAACACGGACGTTGTTTTTCCTGGTCCCGCCCATAGACAGGAGCACAGTGGGAGAGTCAAAGAGCCTCACCCTTCCAGCGGGAGAAATGGGCACAAGATTTCCCTCCGAGAACAATTACTGTCACAGGAAACATTGGTGCGGAGCTGCAACCCTTCCAAGGCAAGGGTGTTGCCAAGTTTCCCCATATGAAGGTGGATTATGAGATGCGAACAGCGAGTGTCATTGTCGTAGGGGAGCAGCAAGGTTAAGGCCCTTGGTAGAAGCAGCCAAAAGAGAAAAAAAGCAGCATGCAGCGTGAGGCTTTTCAAGGGGAAAATGGGCCCCGCCGGGCCAGACTGCTTGCTCGGCCCCACCGCTCTGCCCAGCCCCTGCAAGCCAGCTGCACTCACCGCCCTCCCGGGGTCGAGAGTACAACCCACGGCAGCCATGGGGCCTCTGCAGGGCCCCCTCGCACTTGACAGCAGGAGGCATCGGGGGCGGGTTGGCGTGGGCGATGTGAGGAGAGGGGCCCAGCGGGGGCGGGCCTGCACCCACCCCACCCTTCGGGCGGCCGGTGCCCCCCGTCGTCCACAGCGGGGGCTGCCCGGCACACAGCGGGTCTGGCGGGTGGGCCAGAAGGGGGGCAGGAGACGCGGGGCCGGCGGGGCACTGAAGGCTCAGCGCCTCCGGCCTGCTTGGCATGGGTCACGTGACCCCCTGGAGCGGCCAGAAAACAGGCTTGGCTCCGCGTTCGGGGGGGGGGGGCCGAGGGCTTCCGCTTGACCACACGGGCAGTGGGATCCAGCCACACGAGGGGCAGGTTTGGCCCTTCCACTGGGCCGGCTCGCTCGCTCGCTCGCAGGCGGGTACTTTCCCCCGCCTCCTGCCACTTCCGCGGCCCCATCAGCATCTGCAGCTTTCTGCCTAGATAATTCAAATGCGGGGAGAGGGCGGCTGGGGGGGAGGGAGAGAAACACGCTGAAATATAAGCACGCGATAATTACCCTGAAATATGCTGTGCATCCCCAGTGCCCAAGCCGGGCGTCAGGCTCCGCTCAGCCGCCTCGCACTCCCTTCGCTGGGAGGGAACAAAGCCTCTCCATGCTGCAGTGAGGAGAACTGAGCCCCTTCCGAGCCCCCTGCCCCCCACGTGGGGCCTGGGGGGGCCTCTTTGCCTGGGCTTCCTTGGCCCGAGCCCAGCAGAGCGGGGGCGGGGCTCCCGCGGCCCCCAGACAAGGTGAGGGGGCTTCTCCCCGCCCGGTGTGGCCGGAGACAGGCTCCCCAGCACTGCAGGCCAGGAGCGGGAGGGCGGGCCCGCCATTGTTCCCGCAGAAGACGCCAGGGGCAAGGGGCCCTTCGGCCTTCTCACGGAGCAGGCAGGGCCCGGGACCTCCCTCCCCGCAGCTGAATCAGAGAGGCGGCAAGAAATGTCACGCTGGGGTGTGGCTCAGCCTGCCGCCCTCCGTGAGGAGAACCGCAGCGCTGGGGTTCAACGGCCCTGCTCCTTCTCCCTCCACCGTGGGCTGTGCGATCTGGAGGTGCTGCTCCCCATGGGGCAGCGGCCTGCGGGGCCCGGCCCGTGGGCCCCTGCCCCAGCCCCACTGTGCCTCTGGCACTCCCCACCTTCTGCTGACTGGAGCGCCCACAGGCGCCCAGCGGAGGGGCCCAGGAGGCGCCGGCAGCCCCGCCGGCCCCGGCCGCTCTCTGCCCGCCGGGACCGCCGCAAGTCCCTGCCCTGCGCCACCGTTTCCACGGGGAGGCCTGAGTGCGCGGCTCCCGAGGACAAAGGGGGATGGAGTGAAAACGGAGCTGCCTCCCCGGCCCATCCCCTCCCACGTGGACCGACGGCCCAGCACATTTGGGGGGCAGGGGCGCCGAGGAGGAGGCCAGGCGGAAGCGGGGCTCACAGCACTCGCCCCGCAGGGGGCAAAGGAGAGGAGGGGGGCACACGGCCACAAGCTGGGCTGACAGACACCCGGCGAGCGAGGATGCCGCGCTGGCTGACGGACAGGGGCACCCGCCGCCTCCCCAAGTACACTCCCCGCGGAGCTCTGTGGGGCGCTCCACTCCCGCATCGGCCCTCGAGGGGCAATGGGCACAGCGCCCCTCTTGGAGGGGGGGCCAGCGGCCAGCAGGCTCACCTCCCACCCGAGGGCAGAACCAAGGCAAGCGCCCAGCACCTGCTTTCCCTCTCGCCTGCTCCTGTGTCTGGACGGGGTGGCAGCAGGAGGGGCTTCTCCAGGGACGGAGGGGGAGTCAGGGGCCCTGGAGGGCTTCCCCAGGGGACTGGAAGAGGTCGCAGCCCAGCAGCCCGCCCGGGCAGCTTGCTCAGACTCACCCCCTCTGGCCAAGGCAGCGGGGTCGTTCGGGTCCGGC
This sequence comes from Varanus komodoensis, assembly GCF_004798865.1. NCBI lineage: Eukaryota > Metazoa > Chordata > Lepidosauria > Squamata > Varanidae > Varanus > Varanus komodoensis. The sequence goes on along the minus strand of NW_025335381.1, from coordinate 383,484 downwards.
CCTGATCAGCCCAGCCCGGCTGGGAGCCCTCCGGCCGCACACCCGAAGCCTGGCCAGCGTGCGAGGAGGAGGCACCTGGGGGGCAGAGCCACTGGGGAGAGCGAGTGGAGCAGCAGCCCGTGGCCGGGACCTTGCCCTGCCCCACACTGGCCTGCGGGCCCCACGGCCGCGGGGAGCCCCAGGGGAAAGGGAGAGCGGCCTCTGCGCGCCCGCAGGCGAAGAGAAGGGGCGCCCGGGCAGGTAGGTCCGCAGGGCGGCGGGCGCGCGGGACGGAGCACTGCTGCAGCCCGGCCCGCCGGGAGAACCCCCTGCACGGCTGCCCACGGGACGGGCGCCCATCGCTGGACACCCGCGGCGCGCAGCGGAGAGGGCAGAGGCTGCCCCGCTCCGCCAGCGGCCTTCCTCCCGCGGGACACCCGGGCCAGGCAGCCCCGGAAGGCCCATCCTGGGCGCCCGGCGGGTGCCTGGAGAGCCCGAGCAGGAGGGGCCCCGGGCCGCGGTCGCCGCCTTCCCGGAGCGAGCCGGCGGGGCCGTGCCCCAGGCGCCTGCTCAGCCCTTCCCGGGACGGGCGCGCTCGGGGCGCGGGGGCGCGGCGGCCGAGGGACTCACCCAGCGCCTTCAGCAGCTCCTCGAAGTTCTCCGAGCTCTTCATCTTCCAGTTGCCCGAGAAGTTGGGCATCGTGGGGCTTCGCGCGGCGGGCGAGGCGACGGGGCGCCGCAGAGCGCGGAGAGGATGCTGGCGGAGGCGCGCCGGGGCAGGTGGCGGAGCGCGGCCGCCGGTCGGTTCGGCGAGCAGCGGCTGCGGGAGCAGGTGAGAGGCAGCCCGAGTCCTCCCTTCCTCCGCTGCGCCGCGCTGCGCCGCGCCGCCTGGCCCGGGGCCGGCCGCCCTCCAGCAGCCTGGCGAGGAGCAGAAGAGGGAAGCCTGAGCGCGAGAGGGGTGGCCGCCGCCGCTCTGGCTCAGCGCCCTCCCGCGCCTTCCTCTTCCCCGCCTGGTCCCTCCCCCTCCTCTGCCCCATGCCTTGGCTGGGGAGGGGCAGCCGGAGCAACACGATCCCTCCCCGCCCCCTTCCCGCCCCCTCCACCTGGACTCCCGCGCCGGACCCTCCCCGCAAAGCAGGCTGCCCCAGGCGCCCGGGCCGGTCGCCGGGCGGCTGGGCACCGCCCTGGGGCCGTGGGGCGCATCGCTGGATTGGGGACACCCCTCCAGGAGGCAGAGGGCTGCTCCCCCGGCCTTCCCCCTTCTTCCCGCACCATACCCTCGGCCTGCTCCAAGGAGCCCCTCTGCCCCCGGAATACACAACTCTGCACCTCTCCGTGCTGCCTGGGTGCCCGAGGGCAGGGCTTTTGGGGCTGAGAGACCCCCGGGGTTCCCCGGGCTGCAGCGTGTGGCCCTTTGCCCACTAAAGCACTTGCCAGAAGAACAACGGCTGCAATTAAGGTGCTGCGCGAGGCTGCCCTTCCACACGTGCAGCCGAGCATCCGTGTGCCGTTGGCTCTCGAGGCGGCGCCAAGCCCCGGTTCTTCTTTCTGCACAGCGGTGACTAACTGAAGCTTGGGACCGGCTCCATTCTGCGTCAGCCCCAAGGAATTACGAGCAAAGAAGTCAAACAATGGTCATTAGGCAACATTTTGTGGGGGAAGTCCTCAGAGCACAATGGATCGGAGTACACGCTTGTGACACCCAGCAGGGATCCTGCTCCCGGGGGACGTGGTGCCGTTGGAGCTCCACCCGGCTCCGAAGGTGCGCAAACTGACGCGCTCAGCCCGGACAGAGCAGGGGCGGCTCAGCCTTGTGCTCCGGCTCACGGCAGACGACCGCCTGGAGGAGCCCCCGGGCTTGGCTCTCCAGAGCCACGTCTGCGTTGCCTGGCTGCCTGGCCGCACAGGGCTCCAGCCACGTCCCCCACCAGCCCTTCCAGGCAGGCAGCGGCTCTGCTCACGGAGATTTGATCCTGTCTTCTCCCTCACCTCAGGCCTGCACTAAAAATAAGCAGCTCTCCCAGGAGGCCGTTCCTGGCTGGAGCTCCTCCGAAGGGGCAGCAAGAGAGCTCACCTCCCTCCAAGCACCCCAGACAGGTGAGGGGTCAGAGGAGGAGCGACCCCAGCTGGGGAGGCTACCTTTTTCCTTCCAGGAGCGGTTCTGCGGCACCGCCGTGTCCCGTCCCCGGGGAGGAAATGGAGCCTCTCCCTCAACCGCAGCCTCCACGTTCCCAGCGGAGGGACCAGTCCTCCCCACCCAGCTCAGGGTTCGCTCTGCCTAGGAACCCCCTACCAGAGGCCCTCGTGTGGAAGAGCAGCCTTGGGGAAGAACCGCCCTGGCCCGAAGAGGGGCCTGCACTCCTCTGGCCCCGATCCAGCAACATGCAACCCTGCGGGCAGAGGAAGGGGTGCCCTGTGGCAGGAGCCCCCCACTCCCCACTGCAGTCGCTCCCCTTCAGTCGCCACGCCAGCCAAGACCTGACGCAGACCCACTGTGCTCACTGGGGGGATGGTCCGGGCGACCCGCACCAGTAACTGCAGGCCAGGAAGCAGAAGGTACGCGGCCCTGGCTGGATGCCTTGCGGCCCACCGGCCGAGCTGGGCCTGGCCAGGCCCTTCTGCAGAGAGCAAAGAGAAAGAGAATGCTCCGTGCTGTCGGCCGGGCGATGTTTAGCTTGGCTCCAGACTCGGACAAAGTAAGAAGATCAGCTGCTAATGCTGGAGATGATTGAGGGAGAGGGAGAGGGGGAAAGAGGGAGAGAGCGCGCCTCTGAAGAATCAGGGCCCTCCTGCCGCAAGATCAACTATTATTGTTATCTTTGGGCCTCTTCCAGCACTTGCCCAGCTGGAAGGGGAAAGGGCCGAGTGGCCCCTCGCCGGGCCTTGAAGTGGCCCATCCTCCCACCCACCCAGCGAGAGGACCACGCAGGCCCCGCGGCTGCTCCGCCGCAGCTCCCGCCCCGCTGCCCTGTGATGCCCAGCTTTGCGGGGTGCAAGAGCACCTCCCTCCAGGAAGGGCCGCGAGAAGCCCCGCCAGGCCAACGGTCCCTGGAGCGGGTTGGGGGGCTCGCTGCCCCGCCTGCCTCGGCCAGCTTCAAGGCACCGCCCGCCCTGCTTGCTCGGGGTCCTCCCCCACCCTGCGTGCCTGACGGGGCAAGCAGTGGCCCAGAAGCCCCCCAGGAAGAAGGGTGGGGGCAGTGCTCCCCACCTGCCCTGCACCCGAGGCCCCTCTGCCTCCCAGCCTCAGGACTGCGGCTGCCCCAGGAGGCACCGCACGCCGTGCAGGGGACTGGACACCCCTTCTGCGCCCCAAGATGCTTCCAGCTGGCAAGGATCCCTGTGCTGACCTGAGCCCCACGGCTGACGATGTTCGCGGCTTCCCCTCTGTGCACACCTGCCTGGCAGCCCCACCAGCCAAGGAGTGCCCCCCCACACACACACAGCACAGGTGGGGAACACACACGGCCCCATCCCTGCTGCTCAAACAGTTCCTCACAGCCACACTCCGGCGGCCCGGCCGGGAGGAGCCCCGCCAGCCCCCAATCCCGTTCGAGCCTGCGACTCCCGCCGTCACGGCAGCCCGCCAGGCAACACACGCAGGGCGCGTGCAACAGCCCGGGGGTCGCCCCATTCAGGCCAGTGTGGTTCCCCCCTTCGAAGAGCCCTTAAAGCCACCCCCCGGGGCATTATGGGAAGGCGATCCTGCTGGGAGAGGCTGCGGGCGGGAGAAGGAGCAGAACCGACTACGGGAGCCGCAGCCTCGAATTGGGAAGCGCTGAGCCGGGCAGCCATGGATCAGATGTTTCGTGGGGCTTGTGTTCATCGGGTCACCGTGACTCAGAGAGGACTTGACGGCACGTGACAGCAAAACGGGCCACTGATGCAGATCTCTGGCTGGCACCCTAAGGAGAGAGGCTACTTCTTGCCCTGGCTGCCTCCCAGGGACGGTGTCCCCGGCCTGGAGAACACCTTTGCTGTGCTTCCAGGAGCTTAATGTGCATTAACGGAGTGGCTCTGCAGAGTTCTGGCACAGCCTGTTGTAACAACACGCTTAAATCCTGGGTCTAGACAGACCTCAATCCTGCACAGAGCCCAAAGATTTCCTGGCCTACCTGTTAGATAAATTACAGGCCTCTTTCCCTTTGTGCCTGTGCAGTCGGGGCAGAAGCAGAGACGGCTTTGCCATGGAAGCACTTTAAACAAAGACTAAACACATCCCCTTGGCGCGAGCCCCGAATGGAGACGTCTTCCAGGACCGGTCTCCTCAAATCCTGCGGCTTCCTTCACTGGGGGTGTGGAGAGCTGCACCGTGCCCCCCGGATCCATGGCCGGGGGATCCAGGCGCCCCAGAGCACCGTGCCTGGCCTGGGCTCAGCCTCTGCAGGCAGGGAGCACCAGCCTGCCAGCCTCTGCAACCGGCAGCCCCGCAGCCCCCGAACCCATTTCCAGGGCTCATGTTTCGCACTGCCCCGGCAGAGGAGAGGCATGCTGAGCGGCGGCGAGGATGCCAGCGGGCACGCAGAAGGCCGTGCCCGCACTGGTGCCGGGTCCCGGGGCTTGCCTCCAACCGAGGCAATGAAAGCTGCTGTTGACTCGGAAGAGCTCTTCTTAGAAAGACTCCAGCTGACTTCTGCACACCCTTTCGGCTTTTTTAAACCCTCTGGGAGAGAAGCGAGGTTCACGCCTTCCATATTAGCCCTCTGCCCTGGCCACCCCCTCCATGTTTTGGGCTTGGCTGCCCCAGAAGCTTTTTTTGGCTCACGGTGAGGTGTTTTCACTGTCCGGTTCCAGTTCCCCCGGGAAAGGTGCTTACCTACAGCACGGCGGGCTCAGTCATCACGCAGAAGGAAGAGGAGGCATCCACGGCGAGGCGGTGCAGGGCAGATGGCCGCCGGGCCCAGCCAGCCAGCCAGCCAGCCCAGCTCAGCCCAGCCGCCACCAGCTGCCGAAGGGGGGAGGCGGCCGGGCTGGGCCACGTGCCCCAAAAGGCAAGGAGCGGCCGCGGCAGCATGGGCCGCTTGGCAGGCGGTTCCCCAGCTCCAGTTTCACGCTTCTCCCTGCAGCTTTTCCTCGGAGCAAAGGGGTTCCCACGATGGCCGTCACCGGCGGCCCAGCTGCTCTTCTCATAGCCCAGCAGGAGGGGCAGGTCGCCCTCACCCTGCCTGGGGGCCGAGCCCACCCTGGGCTGCCCGGGCCCACGCCTCCCCTCCAGCACTGCAGATGTGCGGCCACCCCAAGGAGGTCCCTTTCCGGTCGCTCCCAACAGCTGCACGGCTCGGCACCCGCGGCCAAGGCGCACACGGCAGCCCCGACAGCTGCAGAAAGGGCTCCTTCGAAACACTGGGGGGGGGGGGGGGGGGGGGGGGCAGCCCCGAGTCCAGAACACGGAAGTGCCTCTGTGCACGGTCAGACGGCCCCTATGTGGCCCGAACGGAGTGCCGCAAGTGGAGCCAGGCCGAGGCGTCCCCTTCCCACGGGACCCCTGAGATGGGGGCTCCAAACCTGCTGCCCCCGACCAGGACGAGGCCAGTTTCGGCCTCAGCCAGGAGTGCCGTGGAGTGACTGGCCCAGAAGACCTTCCTCGGGCCCCGCTGGGCTCTTCCCGCTCCACGAAGGAAGGCTGGGGCCTTGGAAGGAGGTCGACGGTGGATGCACCCCGCCTGCGCAACCGCCGGCCTGCTGGGGACTTCCGAGGAGTGGGACGCCCGGCGGCAGTCCCGGGGCCTCCCTGCTACGCGGGCTGAGTGGGAAGGGGCAGGCTAGGCAGGAGTGGGTGCCCAAAAGCGGGTCTGGGGAGCCCCCGTCGCTCCTCTGGCCCCTGCTGACCGTCTCGCCCCATCCGGCCCATGCATCCTGGTTCCCTTCCACCCAGGCAGTGGGTGGGCAGGGGCATCCAGCGCCCAGAGTGCCCAGGGCGAGGCGCACCGCCTGCCCACAGCTCACTGCAGCCTCTCCCACATCGGCAGGAAGAGCGGGGGCTCAGAGCAGCCGTTATCCTGCAGGCATCGAGGCAAAGGCCCAAACACCGGCCCCGGGGTGCGATGCGTGCTGCGATTGGCACGTCCGAAGCCCCAGATCCTCCATGTGCAAATGATTAGATGCACACCGGCGGGCTTCATCCCACTCATCGGTTCCAGTCGGGAGGACGGCCTTTCCCAGAGCCTCGCAGAGCGCCTCTGGGATGGATTTGAGCGGAGGCTGTGGAGGGCACATGGGGAGGAGACAAGGGGGCCGGTGGGGCAGTCCGGGGGCAAGTCCTGGGCACCCTCAGGGTCGGGTCCCCCGATCCACAGCTGAAGGCGGCACCCGGAGGGGAAGAGAGCGAGGCCCCTGTGCTCGGAGTGCCGGCCTGGCTGGGGCGGCTGCCGCAACCATCCCAGTCTGGTCCAGAGCAAGGAGGTCTTGAGGCCTCACGCAGGTCCGGGGAGGCCTCCTGCCACCAGACCTCCGGGCCGCCCGGGCCATTTCCTCGGAGGCCCGTCCCTATCAGGAAGGGAAAGGGGTGTAGCCTGTGGCCCCCGCCCAGCCAAGCTGCCCTCCAGAGTGAGGGTGGCCGTCCGTGCGGGAGACGCCCTCGGCCACGTGGCCTCCTGGGCCCGGGGCGGCAGCGCGGCCGGACTCCTCGCTGACCGAGCGGGGGCTGGCCGCCCTGCTCCGGGTGGGCTCTGCTGGGCCTTTGATCCCCCACCCCAGTTCTGCACCGAGGACAGGAAGGCAAGAGGGGCTCCCGGCCACGCGGGCAGGAGGCAAACCCGCACATATGGATCAAATTTGCTCTTGGGTCAGGAGACGCTTTGCACAACATTCCTTCCTCCTTCCCCCATTTCCCATCCTCCTCCTCCTCCCCCTCCTCCCCCCTCCCTGAGCTCTCCTGCCCCTCCTAGTTATTCACGGCCGGCCAGTTGGGCCCTGCAGAGCTGCTCTCTCCACTGGGAGGAAAGCGCCCCGAGCAGGGAAGGACGGCAAGGCGGGTCAGCCAGAGGCTGGGAAGAGGCGGCGGCGGAGTCCACGGGGGGGGGGGGCTAGAGGGGCGCAGCCCCAGCCGCTCGCTTTGCTTTGGGGAGCCTGCTCCGGCACAGCCATTCCCACAACGACGTTTTCCCGGAGCTTCTGCTTTGCCCTGGAGCCCACTGCGTTCCCTCGGCCAGCGCCCGGCCACGTGCAGAGGAGCAGGGAAAGGGCCAAAGGGCTCCGGCCGCGGCACCGTTCTTCCACTTCAGAGATTGCCAGAGCCTTTGTGCAGGACCAGCCAAGGGCGACGGCCAGGGGAAGCATGGCACGGCCGGGGGCTCTCTGTGGACCGGGGGGAGCAAGGCCGGGGGGAGCAGCCCCAGCCCAGCACCTGCCCCGCTTGGCTGGATTGGCCCCTGCAGGAGCTGAGTGCTGCGGGGCTCTCCCCCCCACTGGCGCTGCCGGGCGCAGCCAGCCCGTGCAGCTGAAGCTGAGGCTCGGGAGCGTGGCTGCGGGAATGTGCCACATCATGTTTTCCTGGATTTCCACACTCTGCTCCAGGAGGGGAAATGCAGGGCAGATGGCTGGGCCCACAACCAGCTCCGCGTCACCAGGGCCAGAGTGAGATCAGCGCACGGCGTGGGAAGGGCCACTCCCAGCCCAGCTGGATCCGGGCCGGCCCGGCGGCGAGGCTGAGGCGCTGGGAGAGGGCCTGGCAGAAGGAAGGCGGGGGACACCGCAGGGGGTCCACTCTGCCCGCAGGGCCATTCCGGCCGGCACCTCTGGAGCCCCTGGAAACCCGGGAGAGCCCCTTCCGGGCTGGGTCTCAGCTGCTCTGCCACACCCCAGGCCGGGACGTCCCTCTTGCTGCCACTGCCACTCCGGGGGCTCCGCTCCTGGCGACAAAGGTGGTGTGCTGCGCCGGCACCCGGTCCCCCAGGCCGGGCCAGGCAGGGTGGCCTCCGCGCCACTCAGGGCCCCGTGCGTGACGGCAGGGCCGTGCATGCCCAGACGGGGCCTGCGCTCACCCACACGGCAAGTGTGGCAGGATGCGTCACCTGGGCCTCTGGGGAGACGGCGGCGGCGGCGGCGGGCCAGGGCAGGCTCACACACCTGTCGCGGCTTGTGGCAGTGCGGCCTGCTGGCACTTGTGCCTGATTCGGTTTGACCTGCCGAGCGACTGTCAGGCGTCCCGGAGCGGGACGGGGGCGGAAGTGGCTCAGAGGTGCCCCACGAGCGCTCCAGACCCGCACGTCCTGGCGCGGATCCTCGGGATGGCAGGCCTGGCGTGGGGCACCAGAAGAGGAGCGGAAGAGGCTCTCTCCGTGGTCCCTACTGACAGCCAGCAGGGCCCCACCGGCTACCACGGTGCCCAGAAGCTGGGGAGAAGCCCCCCGGCTCCTTTCAGCCCCCCACAACAAAGCCGAGCCGGCTGGGGCGGAGGGGCCACCCGCGGGCCCCTTCACCTCATTAGGAAAGGCTCGTCTACCATCTGCCGACAAGATGGGGCCGGCCAGGCCTGGTTCCAATTTCCAAAGACATAAAAACTTTTAACGATTGGACATTTATATAACCTGGATTGTAAACCTTCAAGATTTAATTGGCTCCAAATTGAGGCCAGACGCAAAAGTTTGAGCCCAGCCCCTTCCTCTCCTCCCTCCAGCTTTAATGTCTTTCCACCCCATCCCCCTAAATACCCACAACCCTTGGGAAAGGCCCCCACCCCCAGCTCCATCCCTCCTCTCTGGTCCTTGTTCACAAGACATTCCTTCTTTGTAGTTTAATGAGGGTCTACTTGTACGGCAACAAGGAAGGTTTTATGTTACACAAAGGAAGGACCCCGCTGCCCCCAAACCTTGCCTCCTGGATTAAGTGGACAGTCCCCCAGCCCCAGCCCTAGCCCCAGCCCCAGCGCCTTCTCAGCAACCCTTCCCCTCCTGCCCCCCGGGCTCAGGCAGGCACGGCAGACGGATCACATCACAGAGGCCAGGAGCCGGTGAGGGCGAGGGGGGGCACGGCTTAATGTGGGCAGGGGAGGGGGCAGGGAGCGATCCGCGAGCAAGCGCCACCCCAGGAGGGCTGCAGGCCCCCCACGGGCCCTGGCCGGGGCTCGGAGGAGCCGGGTTGCCGCAAGCAGGACCACCGCCCCCTTCACACTTGCCCTTTTAAAGCGTTCGAAGGGCTCCCTTCAAGCCAGGGCTGCGCCGCAACATGAATGGCTCACACCGAGGTTGGAAAGGCGGCCCTGGCGGGGGAGAATGCCGGTCTCAGCCGGGGTGGGGGCTCTCTGATGCTCTTCCCCGGCCCAGTCAGACCCCAAGCCGATGACCACACAGCCTTGGCCAAGCCGAGCACGAGAGAAGCCGAGGGCGGGACCCCCAGACCAGGGCCCTGGGTGCCTTTCGGGGCTGGCTGGCAACGGGCGTGACACGGCCAGCAGGAGTGTTCCACGGGGGGATCTTGGGGGGGATGTTTTTATCCACAAAGGGCCCCTGGATCCACGGGGCACTTGCTCTTCAGGAACAGAAGAGCCGGAAAGGCTCCAGTGTGGGACTGGGAACAGAAAGGGCCACTTCCTTGTGGCCAATGGACTACAGAGGCCAACGGGCCAGTCGCTGACTCTCAGCCTAGCCGACATCACAGCCCCGTTGTGAGAATCCGCCAAGGACCACACGCAGTTGGGGCTCCCCGCAGGCAAAGGCACAGCAAGGGCTCCAGTGGGGCAGCCCTCCCGGCCCCCAGGCAGGGTCCCCTCTGCCTCTGGGCAAGGCCCCCGCCTGGAGAACCGCGGTGTCCACAGCCGGGGTGCAGAGACCCCGCACAAGCCCCCGTCCCAGCCCCAGCGACAGACCTTCTCCCAAGGGCATCTGGCTGGCCGGCCGGCTCTGACCTGCGGCTGACCCGGCCCAGGAAGGAAAAAGCACCGAAGAAGAATTTGTGCTGGGCAGCGTGCCTCGTCCTGAGCACCCTGGGCATTTGGGACAATTCCCGGGGAAACAGACAGCGCTCCATGGCAGAGGCCCAGCTCCATCCCACACGCCGGGGGCAGGGGGCTCTGCAGGCAGCGGCGGAGAAGGAGCCTGTTGCTGTGAGCCCCAGGCAGAGGCTGCCCTTGCCGCTGGCATGGTGCGCTCGCCCCGCTTGGTGAGCGGGGGAAGACGGGGTGCGGAGGCCCCCCAGTGAGGCGACCTGCGGGTGAAGAAGGCGGCGGCGGCGGAGGAGGAGGAGCTGATGTGCCCAAGCTGCTCCCCACCACAGCCTGAAATGCAGGCTGACCCAGCCGGAGCCTCCGGGCCACCTACAGCATCCCCTTGGTGGGGTGTCCCCGGCACGAGCTGCGTACCGCTTAAGCAAAAGGACGGGGCCCTGCCCCAGGAGCCTGCTATCAGCGTTCCCGCCGTCTTAGTCCACATCGGCAGCCTGTCCCTCGGCCATTCCTCTTCCTCTGCCTCACTCTGAAGCGGCTTCTGCTCCCCACAAAGATGTCGAGCCGGGAGCAGAGCGAGCCGCAGTGGGGCACGGGGGGCGGGAAGCGAGTCCCCCAGAGGACTCCTCCTCCCCCCCCTCCTCCTCCTCCTCCTCCAAGGCGGCGGCGAGAGATGCACACGATGGATTTATGGCGTGCCGGCAGTCGCGCGCGCGCGCCCGTCGTCCTCTCCATTCTCCCGAACGGACGGGGAGCTGCCAAAGGGCTGAGTCAGCACAGCGCCTTCCCTCGGTCTTCCAGGCCAGCTGAAAAACACGCCTTTTCGGAAAACAAAACTGGAGGGGCTGCGCACGCCCCCCTGCCAGGACGGAGGGGTGGGGAGCCGGCTGGGGCAGCGCGAGCGCCTGCAGCTGTTGCTGAAGCACGGGGAGCGGCTCGCTCTGGAAACCGGAGACGCGGACACGGCCCACGGCCGGGAAAGCAAATTTGGGGTGCCCCCAATGTGAACCAGCTTGGTGCAGGGGGGGGGGGGGGGCTGCTTCTAGCCAGGTAGGGGGCAGACACGGCTGCCTGCAAGCTCCTGCTGTGAGACCCCCGCAGCCCAAAATCAACCTCCAGGGGGCCTTCGGAATGGCTGGCTCTTGGGACAGGCCCAGCCTCACCTCCCCGCCAAGGCAGCTGCGACCGGGGCAGTGATAGAGCCCTTGCCATGGCTGCCGGGAGCGGCCAAGCCCCCCGCACCGTAATTCATCCCACATGCCACAAGCCTGGCCTGCCAGAATCAGAATTTCTCCTGGGCCCTCGGCGCGATCCCAGGCGGCTCCGGTTGCGTGGGGGAAGGGGGGCGCGAGCGGGGCACAGACCCCCTCACCTGCACCCCTGGGCTGGCCTCGCTCGAACCCAGGAGTGCCCGGGGAGGGCACCCCCATGAGCAATCAGCACTTTGCCTGGCGAAGCGGAAGGAAGGCCTGCACGGCGAGGTGAAGCCGCAGTGGCACCTGGGAGAGGCAGTGGCTTCCAGCCCTGGCCCTCCGCCTGGGAACGCCGTCTCTGTCCGTGTTTCACCAGCCATTTCCCGGCAGGGAGCATGAGCGGACAGGACGCCTGGCATGGCAGGCCGGTGCCCTCCAGCCTGGGAGCTCGGCCAGTGCCCTCCAGGCATGTTCAGAAGCACCCAGCCAGTCTTCTGGCAGCTCTTCGAGACGGGAGGGGAAGAGATGCCCCGCACTGGGGGCCACATGCCTTCAGATTTGGACCCTGAGCTGGAGCTGCCCCAGCCAGGCTCCTTGGCCGGCCCCGTGAAGCCAGCCCAGCCCGGGGAGCCACGCAGACTGCTCCGAGGCAGCGGCAGTGATGCCCACGGGCGAGCAAAGGGCCCCAGGATGGCTGCACGAGGCACAAAGAGCACAGCAGAAGCCGCGGAGGGCAAGTGCCTCAGGCTCCTGTAACTGCAGAGACCTGCGCAGAATGCAATTCCGGAGGGGCCCCCGGAGAGCCCCCTCCACGCAGTAGAGAGCCCACGGCACCCCAGGCCCTGCGGGGGCTGAGCGGATGCAGCGCCTCTTGCAGGAGAAATCAGCTTTTTGGCCGCTTAGCGGGGCCCACGGGCAGAGCCCTCCTGAGCCAGCCCAAGGGACAGGCCCGTGGCTGACCAGGGGTCCCCCTCCCCACCCTTAGGGGAAAACCTTTAGCCAGCTCCGCAGCACCCCCCAAATCCCGCCATCCCCGGCGGACTCAAGGCTGGACGGGGGGGGAGCAAAGCGGCCGCTTCTGCTTCCTGGAGCCCAGCAGCCTCGGCCTCCAGCGGCCTCTGGTGGCAAGGACAGCCCTGCACTCCTGCCGCATCCGTCCTCCCAAACCCACCTGGGCCGGACCCCCGTCCTCTCCAGGCCCAGTGCTGCGCGGGGGCGAGGGGCTCCGTGGCCACACCTGCTCTTCCGGCCCACTGCTAGGGAAGCGGGTCCCACGTGTGCCCACGCAGAGGGCGCGGGCTCCAGCAGCGGGACAAGGGGCTGGCAGCTCCTCCCGGGCTGCCCAGGCCGGGGCCATGCGCTCCCCTGGCCGCCCAGGCGAGGCAGGCCCACACCGTCAGCTGCTGGGGAGACGCTCCAGGAGCGAGTGCAGCGCGGTGGCCCTGGCGCAGGAGCACGGCCCGAGAGCGGCCACCAGCCTGTGCGCGCGCAGTGTGAGCTTCGGAGCAGCTGCTCGTGGGGGAAACAGCAGCTCTTCCAGGCCGCCAGGCAGCCCCGCGTCCAGGCCGCTGTCTTGCCCTTCAAGGGAAGCAGAAGAAAATCTGTCCAAGGCAGCTGGTAAGTAAATTTTTGTTTTAAAAAAGAACAATTCCCAGGCAGACAAAAGACAAAACCATCCATAATTACTGTTATTATAACATACAAGGTATAATGAAAAAGTTTCAGGGGGACCCTCCGGACCCTTTGGAGCTGTATAAGAAATAATTTTCCCGTGTGGTTCTTCCAAAACGCACATTCGAGACCTTGTTTTCAATATTTCACAAGCAACAGAGTTGAAATCATAGAGAATTAATAACAAAGTTAATAACTGCTGCAAGATTAATCATAGCAAAAAAAAGGAAGGTAAAATTAACTTGGGATATTAAAGTGAGAAAAGGGGATATAGAGAAAAGTAAGTTTAATGAGATTTAAGATGCATTTACTGAGAATGTGCTCAAAAGTGAAGGGGCTTCAACTGTCGAGATTCAATGCAGTTTTGGAAGGGGGAAAGGTCCCGAAAGAACCTTTGAATGAGTTCTTCTAATGTATCCTACTGTCCAGGTTGTGGGGAGGCACTGTATGTTTAAATTTAAGTATATGTTTAATTTTATATGTTTTTATTTTAGTCGAATGATTTTTTCTTTACTTGTATTAGATTGAAAAATAAATTCAAAATTTTTTCAAAAGAATTTGTAGTAAAGTTTGAGGATTTTGCAAGGAACCCAAGTCTGTCTGGGCTCACATTCACGATCTCTCTGCTTTTACCAGTAAACACCACTAAGAATTCTAAAACTGGAATCAAAAACAAAGAAGATGATGGCCTGGATACTGCTGCCTGGAGCATCATGGCTGAGGCCTGGACTGATCCCAGGCTCTGTGCGGGTCAGCAAGGGACGGGGGAGCCAGGAAGGGAAGGGGGCATAAGCACGGCCCAGGAAACACTCTCTTGCAGAACATTGGAAGGCGCAGGATTAACGGTTGCTTCTTCTTATCCATGTTACCCTTGACACCCCAGGGGCCTTTGTACCCAACCAGAACTTCCTTCTTGCTTCCTGATCTACAGAGGGGAATGGCCCCTTTCCCAGCCCCTGGCCTCATGTGCCAGCCGACTGGTTCTCCTTCAGGTACAGCGCCTCCACTGCCAACACGAGCGAGGTTCAACTTCTGACCTGGATTAGAAACCCAAGGACCCTGAGTGATGGGAGTCGGGGGACAGAAAAATTCCCCAGTGACGGTTTGCAGAGTACAGGTGGAGTCTGGCTGACCAGCCCTTGGAAGCAGCACGGGTGGTGGGGAATCCCCGGGGAAATAAAGGCAGTTTCGGGGCCACCGGCTGAAGCAGAAGATCCGTGCAATTACAAACTGCTGATTTTTTAAATGGGGGCAACTGAGTGTACCCCAAATGTTTAGTTAATTTGCCTAAATTAGTCTAACTTGTACAACTGGAGGGAGGCGGTGGCCAGAGGTTTGTTTGTTTGTTTGTTTGTTTGTTTGTTTTTAAGAAACGAGAACAGGCCTGAGAGCCATTGCAGAAAAGGGGAGGAAGAGCCAGAGCCGGGCAGCTTCATGCCTGCAGAAGGGTCCCTGCCCTTCCCAGGCTGTCCCAGTGGCCGGATCACCAGAGCCTCACCTGCCCAAAGCCGCCTGCCCCGCGCTTGGCTCCTGGTCCAGCAGGCACTGCGCTGCTACCTCCAGGGCCGAGGGAGGCTGGGGGACCTGCCAGTTCCTCCCGGGGCTTGGAGAACCGCCCCCGCCGCTTTTTTGCTCAAGATGCCGGAAGGCGCTGGGGCAGAAGGGAAGGCCTAGACGCTCTCATGGAGGAGAAGGCTGCCACTGGCCTCGAGCTCCGGCGACTACACACCTCCTCTAGGGTCAGATGCCAGTGCCTGCAGACCCCCAGATCCTCTCCACCCCAGACCGCATGGCTCCGCCGTGCAGTTCGTGGGCAGGGCAGGACACCCGCCCCACACCCCTGCAGGTGGGGAGGTGGGGAGTCGCTGCAGGTGGGGAGCTGCCCATCCACACGCCCGCCAGGCTTCGCCACACGCGCGGCACGGAGGACGACCGCCCCGGCTAGAGAGGTCCAGCGGCTGCCCCGGTCACAGCTCACCAAGCGCCTCCCCTCCAAGCAGACACCACCACCACCCGCGCCCCTTAAGCGGGGAGGGGGAGACGCCTGGGCTGAGAGGCCGCCCCAGGAACACACCAACACCGGCCTCCATTAGTGACGCTGTAATGGTGCCCCCACAGCAGCCCGCAATGCCGCTGCGCCCTCCTGCGCCCCCGCTTGCCTGCCTCTCCCCGCCGCCCCGCCCCAACCCAACGTGCCCTTTGCCCAAACCGCCGCGGGGCGCCCGGGGTCCTCGCTCCAGCTCGCAAGGCCGGCTCGCTGCTTGGCCAGAGCCCATCCGGGGGCCCGGGACAGTCAGTCCTGCGCAGGCGAGGCGGCCAGGTGCCTCTCCCACTCGGCTTCGATGACCTTGTACAGCTCCATGGTGGCTCGGGCGTCTTCCACGGAGGAGTGGCCGTTCGGGCCGACCTGCGGGGAAGCAAGAGACAGGCTGAGGCAGGACCCACAGGCCGTGCCCCACTCCAGGGGGCCCTGTGCCCAAGGGGGGGCTGAGAATACGACCGGCAGGGTGCATGGCCCCCTCGCAGCTCTGTGGTGCAGGCAGCCTCCTTGTCCCCAGAGTCACCCGGGGCAGCGTGTGCAGGCTCGGGCCGGTGGACAAAACGGCCCCCCCGGTCTGTTCCACAGGGCAGAGGCAAGCCGGGGCTCCAAGGACAGACCTCCGGAGAAGACGCCTCCAGGCCCGCGTCTGCCCGTTACCTGGATGTCTCTGTGGAGGAGCTGCTTGGTGAGGCGCTTGAGAGAGGCCGACTCATTTTCAGGAAATCCGGCCTTGCGATTGAGCAGAGGGATTTTGGAAGTGTCCCTGGTCAAGGATTTGGGGTGGAAGTACTTGAGAGCCTTGAAATCATTGTGAATGGCGTGTCCAACAACTATCTTCCCAGAGAGGAGCTTGAGAATCTGAAAGGCGAGCGGAGCAGAGAGTGAGGTAGAGACCCTGAGTCAAGACCAGAAAGCCGGAGAGAATGTAAGCAGGCCTGGGAGAGGAAGAAGCCCATTCGCACCCTGGGGGCCGGACAAGCACGGCATGCTGATTCATTGCTCCCACCCCATCATCCCCACAGGGACTCCCACAGGACGCTGCTTGGGAAGGCCACAGGTGACCTCTGGTCCCCGAGATGCACCGACTGCACAGCGCCGGTTCTCGCTCAGAGGAAGCACCCCTCGCCCTGGCAGCCTCTGCCTCTCTGCTCCCCTCTGCTTGCCACGCCTGCAGCAGCGGCCCACCGCCCAAGGAGCCATGGTGATGCCAAGAGGGAGGAAGGCAGGGCTGCGGCCTCTGCCGCTGGCCCACCTGCAGGCATTGGAGCTCCCACGCGCAGCGCATTGTGGAGGAAGCCCGCCAAAGAGGCCAGCAGGGAAGCCGCTGTTCCGGCAGCCAACCCAGTACGTCCCTTTCACCTGCAGAGCAGGCATTTGGGGAATGAAGCTACCCGCAAGCCTTCCCGGATCTGCCAGATGCAGAAACATACCCGGCAAAGAAGCACTGCGGCACCCAAACACATCCCCGCGGCCTCCAGCAGGCCAATTTTGGGCAGCTGCATCAAAGGAACTGACTCTGAAGTGGGCCAATGCGCTGAGGTTGGGGGCTGCTGGAAGGACACCTGCCACCCCGAAAAGCCACGAGCCCCCAAAGCAGCCAGGATCTGCAGGGCTTTTGCAGCAGGCCAGGGGAGCCCCCTCACCTCCTTCTGAGCCGCCTTGAAGGGGAGCGCATTCTTCATGTGATGGCTCTTGATGCCGCTCCACCGGGTCCGGTAGTTGGTGATGGGGCTGAGGGGCCGGATGTACTTGTCGTAAATCACGTCCCCATGGTAGCCGACCACGCTGCAGCGGGCAAGGTCGCTGTTGCGCCCTCCGGGCCCCGTGCCCACCATCTCGCAGTCGATGGCCACCATCTTGCTGGGCTTCCCTGCTGCCGGGGCCGTGGGAAGGGCACTCTCGCACTCGCTCAGCAGGCTGGCTCTGGGATCAGGCCTCCGCACACCGCCACAGTTTGCCTGGGCCCCGCTGTGCTCTGCCGAGCCGCTCCCGCTTCTACCTGACGCGGACGAGGGGATCCCGGCAGGGGGCGGGGCCTGGGGGCGGGAGCCTCTGATGTTGCCATGGCCGAAGTTCTCCTTGGGAAGCGCTTTAGGTCGCTGGGCCGAGCCGTCCCGCGGCAGAGGCCGGCCGCTGGGCCGTACGTGCTTGTCCACTTTCTGCCTTTTCCGGTCCTCCTCTGTCCCCGGGCGCCCACAAGAGGCATCCCGCTTTGGCAAGGGGAGCTGTCCCGGCGACTGCTTTTGCCTCAAGAAGCCTTTCCTCTCCAGGAAGTGGCGGCGCCTCACAAAGCGCTCATGCTTTTTCTTGCCCTCCGGCACCTTTTTTGCACAGGGGCGAACGATGGTTGTCTCTATGTTGATCATGAGATCCGACATGGTGCCCAACGAACGCGGTTACCATGGGGGAAGTACAGCGAGCGAGTGACTTTTGAAGGAGACCAGGTCAAGCGGCACAGCGATGGACATGTTAAACTAGAGAAATAACAGACAGAAGGGTCAGACTCCATCAATCCTGGGAAAAACCTCACTTCTCCACGCAAACACCAGGCCCCAAGCCTAAGTGTTCCAGGAAGTTCCTTCTTGTGCAGACTTGTTACTGAAGCTGAGGTTTTTGGAACCTGAACTACCCGAAGTGAAAGGGCCACCATTCCGCAGGAGAGCATCTGCTTTGCACGTCTAAGGTACCAGCCTCCGTTCCTGAAACCCACGAGGCAGGCTGGGGACAGCACCGAAGCCGAGAGCTGCTCTACCCTCCGTGTCAACAGGACAAAGCGGGATTCACCAAGTGTCTGACTGAGGGTAACGCACTGCTTCTGCTTCCTGCATCAACAAACCACAGCGGTTTGGCACCTTCCTAGGCAAGACTCGTCCGCCCACAGCTGCAGCCAGCAGTCAGCCATGTAAGGCAAAATGCCCACCCACTCTAGAGGAAGAAAGGGAGGTGTCCAGCTCACTTTCAATGGGCTAAATGGAGGGAGGGCCAATAGTCCCACAGAAAGGCAACCCCGGCAAGTTGCATTCCAGGTGACACGGGGTTGAAATGGGCAACTCCAGATGCCTTGGATATGCTGCCCGTAGCAGCCCGTGGCAGCTGCTCCCCAGGTTTCCTCAGCTCAGAAACAGGTGCTGTCTGCTGCATGGGCAGGAGTGATCCAGTATTTCATCCTCTCTCACTTCTCACACACTTCATTCCACACACTGACCCTGGACACCTGCCCCCACCCCATGCAACTTCATGACACATGCAGCACTCATGCATGCCATCATAGTGCAACCCCAGCAACCAGAGGGGGACAGCCCTCAACTGACACCCTGGAGTGCAATGTAGCAAAAACTCAGAAAGACGGACAAGAAACGGAGGGCAAGGGCTGAACAGACAGATCAGTACTAATCGAACAGGTTTCAGACTTTTTATTCATACAGGACATTCAACGGACACAGCGGCAGGCTGCAGGCTGCCCGCAGGGGCTGCCTGCGTGACCCACCCCCGCTGATCCACCGACCCCTGCTCTGAGGCTGCGGGCCACGCAAGGCTTGCTCACCAGCCCCTTCCCTGGATCCGCAGTCCCGCGAAAGAAGCCGCGGGCGCACGGACAGCCCCCACCCCTCCCGCACGCCCCGGGACTTCCCGCGGGCCAGGGCCGAGGGGGCGCGCCGCCCGGGACCCCCACGCCCGGGAGGCGCGTTTGCATGAGGATCGTCGCACTACAAGGCCCCTCATCCCCAGCCCCCTGTAGATCAAGCCCATCGCGAAGGCGACACGTGGCCCGGAGCCGGGGCGATCGGGGCAGGCAGGGCAACCCTGCGGGGCGGGACACACGGACAGGCTCCCACCTACCAAGGCGCCCCGATCCTCCCGCGCGCGCCTCACCGCCGCCCCGCCGCTCCGCGGGCGGCCGCACACAAAGAGCGGCAGGAAGGAGCGCCGCCATGCCGGAAGCGGAACCACCCGAGCCCCTCCCTCCGCTCACAGACGGTGGCGCCCTAGAGCGGCGCCTCGTTGGAAACTTCCGGAAAGGGACCGACCTGGCCGCCAGAGTGCGCACGCGCCCCGCCGGGGGTGCACGGCGAACACGCACGCGCGGCTGTGCGAGGACGCGCGTGATTCGTCCCCTTCCCTCGCGGCGGCGGAGCCCATTCGCCGAGCGCTGGCCCGGCCCCGCCGCCGCCGCGGTTGCTATGGCGACGGGGCCCGCCCGCGCCGCTCGCCTTCCGGAGGGGCAAGCGGCCCCGGGGCCCCGACGGCGCCGGGCAGCGGCGCCCGGGAGCGGACTCGCCGCGGCCTCGGCCCGGCCGGGCTGCCCCCGCTGCCATGGGCGGCGCTTCTCTGGAGGCGCGGAAGCTCCTCGCCGCGAACCTGACCCGCGTCCTCTCCCTGTACAGCTTCCTCACGGACGCCTACATCATAGTAGGCCTCGGCCCGGGTGGGGGGAGCGCGTGCGGGGCGGCCCCCAAGGGGAGCGGAGGGGCCGCGCAGGAGCGCTGGGCTGACGGCTCTGCGCTGCCCCGGGGCCGGGATCGCATGCCCGTGCGCGGACCCTAGGGGCTGCCGCGCTCCGGCCCCCTTCGTGGACCCCCGTGGCAGCCGGCTGGCCGCCGTGGGGGCAGGCCGCCGCTCCGTGGGCCTTGGGCCCGATCCTGCGCGGGGGGGCGTGATTCTGTTCTTGAGAGCGCCGGGCCCGTGATCCCCGGCTGTGCCGCGTCGCTTTGCGCGGAGTGATGCCTCGGCTGGGGTCTTCCCGTCGCCGCTAATTCCATTGCCACTCTTGCCTCTGGCAGGAGTTTTTCACAGACAACCTGTGGGGCAGCCTTCCTCCTTCCTGGCAAGCAGCCTTGGCTGACCTCTCGTCCCCACAGCTTGCTGCCCTTTTGCTGGAACACAGCGGCTCTGCAGAAGCCAGGTAGGGGTTCTTGCCTCTTGCAGCTGGGCCTGTGCCAGGCAACCCGTAGCAAGGGTTGAGCTCCCACACTGCCATTGCCTGTATGTTGCAAGGAGTTGCGGAGTCCAGCCTGCCTGCCTCCCCTGCAGCTGCCTCTCAGGCCCCTGGAATGGCCACACGCAGCTGCTGGAGCTGGGCGGTTTAGCCCTGCGTGCCCAACCCAGAGCCCTGCTGGCTGCAGCGGAAAGCAGGCAATGCCCAAGCCCTGGGCCTGTTCCACACGGTTGTTCCTGCAACAGCCCTGAGCTAACCACACAGCTTGCCTCACAGCATCTGAATCACCTGCAGCTTCACCCTGCCTGTCCTGTTCAGTTACAGCTCCGTGTGGCCTCTCTCCCTTCTGGCCTTCAAAGCCACTGCCCACTCCCTGGCCTTCCCCAGAAGACCCAGTGGCCATGCACAGCCTTCGGGGGGCAGGAGGCCTGAGGAATTCCAGGAGAATCCGTGCCAGAGCTGCAAACTTCATCCCGTCTTCCGGAAGCACGTGAAACCCAAGAAGCAGCATGAAATCCAAAAGCTCGGGCAGGTGTGGCTCCCCGTCGGGTTGGGGAAGCAGGCTGCGGGGGTGAGGCAAGTGAGCAGATGAGCCAAAGGTTACGGAGGGAAGGCAGAAGCAATCCCCGTCCTACTGTAGGAGTCACTCCCCAGCTTTGCTGAGAATTGGAGAGACATGGTGGAGGTGTGCAAAACTGCTTGGTTTGGAGCAAGTGGAGAAGAAAACCTTTTGTTAGAATGGTAGGGCCTGGCGGATGCTTGGTGGATGAGAAGGCTGTTGATAGCCAGGCTCTTGGTACCCTGGATGGCTCTTTGCCGCCTCCAGGCCAAGGTGGCACTCTCCAGTCACCGGGAAGTGTGGGTGGGGGACCACTGTTGCCCGTCTGCCTGCCTGTGGGCCTTCCATTGGGATGTCTGGCTGGCTGTGGTACTCTTAGCTGCTGCTGATCCTCTCCTGGGAGAGGCAGCCGAGGGATGTGGCTGGGCCTTCCCGGCCCTCCAGGCTGCTGAGCTGGGTGTCTCATTTTCCGCAGGTGGTGAAGCAGCTCAGTGACATCACTGGGTGCCGCTGCATCGTCGATGTGGGCTCTGGCCAGGTGAGTCTGCCGGGGCCCCAAAGGGTGACCCGTGGCGCCTCGTGGCTGTGCTTGTAACGGCGACTGCAAGGCGTGACGTGGACCCTCTTTGAAGGGAGCATGTCGGGCTGATGTCGTGGCGGGTGACGTGCTCCACGGGAAAGCCCCGCAGCTGGCTGCCTCCCGGCGAAGCTGGCAGGCCAGGGGCACCCTGAGCATCTGGCTGTGTCCCCGGCACAGGGCCACTTGTCTCGCTACCTGGCCTTTGGTCTCCATCTCTCCGTCACTGCCATTGAGGGAGATCCCCGGCTGGTCAGGGAGGCCACCAGGTTCGATCGTGAGCTGATTGAGACCTTGAAGAAGAAGCAGGCCGAGCAGCCTCAGGTGCGATGAGGTAACGCCTCTGGAGATGGGGCGTGTTGGAGAGCAGGCCTGGCTGGCCGTCAGGAGGGGGAGCGCAGGAAGCTCAGTGGGTGAAGCCAACCTGGAACTCATTGCTGCGGGGGGGGGGCGGGGGGACAGTTTTGTGCTTGTGGTCTCCAGGCCAGCATTACACCTGGACGTGTGTTGTGGACACAACGGGCTAGTAAGATCAGGGCCCTCCAGTGAAGAATCTGAACTGCAGTTTCTTCTGGACTCCTGGCAGCCCGTCCAGGGCAGTCTGAGGAGCGAGGTGGGGTGGGAGGGGAGCGAGTTGCCCAGCGTCCCCAAAGCGGGGCCTCCACTGCGAATGCAGGGCAGAGCGAGCTCGAGGGCCTGGCTGGTTCCGCCCTGCTTCAGCCTCATCAGTTCCTCGGTATTTTGTGCTTCAAGCCACCCTTGATCTGTCTGCTCTGCCTCCCTATAGACCTCAGACAGCTTCTTGCTCCAGGGGCCGAACCATGTGACGGGCTGGGTCAACCCACTGGCCCCATGGCAGGAGTTCCTGAGCTTGCTACACTGTTGTGGGGAGGAAGGGGTTGGCCCCACATTGGGCAGCGGAGCGCACGAATCCTCTGGAGCAGCCGTAGCTCTCCATTCCCACTCCAAGATTCCCGACGGTGGTGAAGAGAAGGGCTGCCAACCCGCCATTTCTCCTGAGGGAGACAGAGCAGCTGCTGGAGGAGAGATCCCAGCCTCCCCTGGGCACAGGCTCTTGGCAGGGGGCAGCAGAGACTCCCCTGCCCCCCCACGCGCTCCTGCTGGGGGGCAGCAGCTGCTGCTCACGGGACTGCATGCCTGTGGGGACCTGAGCGTGGCCCTCCTCCGGCAGTTTGTGCGCTGCCCACGTGTGGTGGGGATCACCTCTGTGGCTTGTTGCTACATGAAGCTGACCACAAAGGAGGCCCCCAGGCCACCGGGCCTGGGCCCCTGCCTGCCGCTCCCCATGCCTGGCCCTCCGGAGTACGGCTACCCATTGAGCGCCTGGGTGGCCGGCTTGCCTGGCCACCAACTCTCCTACAAGGCCCGCGAAGGGGCCTGCCACGCCCTCGAGGACTATGTCCTGCGGCTTCGGCTCGACAGCCCAACGCTGAGGGGACACGGCTTCCGGGCCGTGCTGGAGACAGTGATACGTGCAGCGGAGCCGGCCAAGAAGCGCCTGGGGGTGCAGACCATCGCCAAGGCCCACACCCTGAGCTTCGAAGAGTGAGTGGGGGGGTGCGTGTGGCTGCCGCCTCCGTGGTAGGCAGCTCCTGGGGGCAAGGACGTGGGAGGAGGCTGCAGCCAGAGGCATCCGCACAGCTGGGCTGCCCACCCAAACACCCTGGGGGGAGCCGTAGCCTCACCCACCAGGAAGGGCCCACCCTGGGGATCATTGGCGGGGCCCCAGTCCACATCCTCTGGGGCCCAGAGGCATCCTGGAACTGGGCCAAGAAGCCCACGAAGCCCTTGCTGGGAGCTGCGCTTCCCTCCTCAGCTCTGACCCGGCGCAGCTGGCATGTCGGGCCTGGCGTCACCGCCCCTCGGGCCTCCACCCCCTCAGGATGGCTTCCCTGCCTTCCCACGCTAGGTATGCCCGCCTGGGGCTGGCACGTCTCGGAATGAGCCCGGACGTGCCCTTGGACACGGCTCCGCTGGAGGCCATGCTGGCCCAGCAGCAGAGGGTGGTGGCCTTCTTCAGCCTGGCCCTCCTCCTCGCGCCCCTGGTGGAGACCCTCATCCTGGTCGACCGCATGATCTACCTGCAGGAGCAAGGTAGGGAGCCCTGGACCAGAAGTCCTCGACGAGAGGGCAGGACCTGGCCCACAGCTGCTGGGGCGAGTCACCCGATCTCCCTTGGGACGTCACGCCAGGTGCTGCGCACCTCTGCCCGTGCGCCCGGACCACCAGGTGTGGAGCCGCGCCTGAAGAAGAGCCGGCTAGGAGCGCGAGGCCTGGCTTGCCGAGGCCTGCTTTGGGTCTCCTCTGGCCACACGTCCACGGAGGCTGGCAGCAGCCGGTGCGGCCCTGGGGCGGTCTGCTGGCACGCGGTCCTGCCCGAGGGAGGCCCCGCTCCCGCTCCGGCGCCACCTCTGCACGCACCCAGCAGGCGGGGGATTCTGGGCAAGGCTCTCGCATGCATGTGCCAGCAGCCAGCCCCTGCCCGCATCCCAGGGTGGCCCGGCCACCTGTGCAAACGCTGGCATGTTCAGACTGACTGGGCCCACTCGCCTCAGGCAGGAGCTCCCGCTTCTCAGCGCTCCGTTTTGCGCCGGCGGATGCCCGGCACAAGCCACTCAGCGCAGAGCCTGGCGACAGGCTCTGAAGGGACAGAGCGCGCTCAGCACAGGCCCTCCAACTCCTCTGCTCCCCCAACAGGTTTCCGGTGCGAGCTGATCCCCCTCTTCGATCCTGCCTTCTCCCCCAGGAATTTGGTGCTGGTAGCAGCAAAGACAGAACTGAACGCCATGCTCCTGGGCACGCCGGCAAGCAGCAAAGGGGAGTAGCTGTCCTGGTCCCAAAGGGAAATGGAGAGGCCTGCCTGTGCTCCTCCGCAGCATTGGACCCCAGGGAGGGAGCTGCAGAACGGCAACACGGAGCAGGAAAGGGGCCGCGGACCTTACGACAGCAGTTCCTCTCACGGAGCCACGCTTTGAAATGTGAGGCCGGAGACAGGGCTGACATGCGGGACAAAGAGTGCGTGTGCAATTTGCTGGTATCTCCGTGAATGTGTACTCTCCCATGAACAAGCTCTACCCTGCAGCTTGGTAAGAGGCTGAGAGATGGAGCGGGGGAGATCCTCAGGGCAAAAAAGCTTTATTAATGCAGATTTCAAAGGGGGCTTAGGAGACCCCGGCCCTCGAAGGGGCAGAATGTCTTCCATTGACCAGGCTGCCTCACGCAACCATTAATACCAGTAAGATTTCCTGAAGCACCGTGTCTCAACGATCCCCATGAGCTGCATGATTTCTTCCTGGAACGTCTTCAAGGAGGGGACGTAGGTCTTCGCGAGGGCTTCCTCCACCGACGTGTCCTTCGGGCCGTCTGGGTCGGCATGGAGAGGGAGACAAATGGGAAGGAAAGCAGAGAGGATTTTAATAAATCAGAAAACATAACCTGCTTCTAACATGGTGTGGATTTGGAGAGCTGCTGTGCAGCCTATTTCCAAGGTTTGATTCCTCATGATGATAGAAAATAACTTTAAAAATGGCACAGCTGCACTGAAGCTGCCGCTCCTCCTCTGCCACCCAAGCTGCCCATGGCCCTGCGGAAACCACACACGCTCCCCCTGCTGAGCAGCCACTCACCTTTCCACTGCTCAGGAATGATGCCGTCTTCCCTCTGTTCCGGTGGCTTGGGGATGATCCTACCAGTCCTGAGAGAGACGCGCACTCGCTCGCCCTCTTCTGTGTAGCGCCACTCCACCTCTGTGGGCTGCCTAGGGTGACAGAGCACAGACCGGCAAAAATGGCCCAACCGCCTGATGCGGAGCTAGGAGGGAAAACTTCCGAAGGCTGCAGGATTCTGCTAGCTGGTTAAAAACAGATTTGTACCCACTCAGGAGTCCCTTGGCATTCCCATGTCCAGAGGCAGAAACTATTGAAAACAAGACTAGGAAGGCAAGGTGGACTAAGGCATAAGTGGGACCTGGTTTCAAATGCTTGCGCAGCCTGCTGCAGAGCGGGACGCGGAACAGCGCCCCGATGCTGCCATCTGCCCTGAGGCAGGTAGGCACCCTCCCCAGCCAGAAGGGGGCTCTTGCTTCCCCTGGGAACGATCGATCTGCGTGCAATTCTTGTTTCCACCCCGTGTGACCGCAGGGCTGCCTGCTTACCTGTCGGCAGGATCAATCAGGGCCACCTGCCGCACCAGCAGCGGGCCTTCGCTGGCCACGTACGTCCCACGGTAAGAGCTAGTTTTGCCCACGTAGCGATAATGCTGGGGGAGAACGAGCAGAGCTAAGATGAGCCACGCCAAGGATCTCCCGTGCCCGCGGGTGGCAGAGGGGCTCCGGCAGGAAGCACAGCCACTGCCTGCCAGGTAGGGAGGGCTGCAGCCCCGCCACCCCCAATATGGAGAAAGCTGTAGGGGTGTCTGCCTAGAACCTGCCCCTGAAAGACACCCTGAAAGCAGTTGCTCTGCTAGGCCAGCTCTGAGAGAAGCTGTCCCATGGGTTCTAAGCAGAAGGGGCTGAGTCAAGTCAGAAATGAAGTGGGAATGGGAGCCCAGGAATGGTACCCTGAACTGAGAGAACCTGAGCTGACTCTAGGTTAGGGCCCGAGGGGCTTTTGTCCGCAGTCCTGCAAGCCCCCTCATGCACTCGGGCACCTTCTCCCATCTCTGGCTGCCCTCCTGCAACTGGTCCAGCCAGCATGCAGGTCAGGAGCAGCAGGTGCAGGGCTGTCCTGGTCACACAGGGGACACATCCTGCACTCTGTGCAGGCTGCGCTGTGCCCACAGCCATGGCCTTACCAAGTTGAGCCCCTCCAGCACCACCCAGTTCCGTTCCCGGATGACCTGAATCACCAGCCCTTGTTTACCGACGTCTTTCTTCCCAGTGAGGATCTGGACCTGGAAGAAGATGTGTTGTGAGGAGAAAGGTCAGGGCCCTGGACCCTGGCTGCCTCTGACAGTGGGGGAAGGACATTGTTTTGGGGTTTTAAAGTATCTGCTAGCTTATTTTTGTGAGCTGAAGGCAGCAGACAGTAACCAATGCAGAACAGAACAAATTCAGAAGTCCCGGAGAGAGTTTCCATGTACAGCCTTCTCAGCGGTGGCATCTGTCCCCTCCCACATCTAAGCCCAGAGGCAAAAATGGACACGGGTATCCAACCCGCCTGGGAAATGCACGCACTCACACGGGCTTTCCTTGACTTATGCTAGCAGGTCCCCTCTCACTTCGTTATCATGGTACTGCAATTAGTTCGTGCAGCACCTTAATTTTATAGCTCTGATGCTTTTTAAGGTGGCCAGCACAGATGTGACTATATCCTAAGGCACGTGAAAGCAAACAGTCAGCCGGCTGACCCAAACACCCAGGGGAAGAGATGCCCCCTGGGCAGCAGCTCAGGAAGCCCGAGGGTGGAGGGGGCTCCTCCCGAGGCCGCAGCGCCCGGAAGGCGATCGGGCCCCCCCGCGTGGCCTCCGAGAAGCCTCCAAGGCAGCCCCCGGGAGAGTGCGAGGACGCAGCCAAGGATCGGGCTGCCAACCCCCGGGGCGGCTCCCATCCCGCGCCAGGGCCCTCCGGCCGATCCCGGCCAGAGACGCACCGTGTCGCCGCGGAACACCTTCCAGTCCTCGTCGCGGATGGGCTCCACGAACACCTTCTTGCGCTGCCTCCACGGCGGGTTCTGGAGCTTGTCGGCCACCGACCCGGGCCGGTTCATGCCGTAGCGGTAGCCCCGGTGCACTGCGGCCTTCTCCGCCGCGGCGAGCAGGAGGGACAGCCGCATGGCCCCTGCGAGGGACGGCCGGGCGAGCGCCGGGCCGCGGCGGACCAAGTCCGGGAGCGGCGAGCGCGTCGTGCCCGGTGCCCGCGACTCACAGCGCCGTCCGCGCCGGCGAGACTGGAAGCGCCAGGCGCGCGCCGCGGGGCGCGCCGGGAGCTGCAGTCCGGCCGCGGGGCGCGCCGGGAGCTGCAGTCCGGCCGCGGGGCAGCGAGAGTCGTGGCGTGCGGCGCCTCCCCGCGGCCCGGCTGTTCCGAGCCCCCGGGGGCCGCGTGTGGCCTGCTCCGCTCCTGGCGGAGGCCGAGCCCCCTCGGGCCCTCCCCGCCGCCGCGCCGTGCCGTGCCGTGCCGTGCCCGCCCGCTGCCTGGCTCCTCGAGGGTCGGCCCCGGGGGGACTTTCTCTTGGACCTCGCAATGCGCAGTGCGAAGGAGCCTCTGAGACAGGCAAGCCGTGCCCGGTAAGTGACGAGCGCAGGGGAGGCCGTCTCATTCTTCAGCCCCAGAGGTAGCCCCAGAGAGCCAGCAAGCCGGTGCTGCTCCCCTAGTTCGACCCAATCCGCAGGGAGGCATCGCTGCAGCATTGCGCTCTGCTGGCTTCTGGGCCTCAGCCCAGCCTCCTGTTTGCAGTTGGCCTACATTGCAAGGTTGTTGTGAACCCGTTTCCCAGCTTCACCCCACCTACGTTATTCTGGGTGGGCAACACTTCAGGGCCTCTGTAAGGTGGTCTCTCCCAATTAGGATGGCCGGGTGGTCTTCTTTACTTCGTTTAGTGGGCTCTCTGTGATAAATGACCTTTGCTGTGCTCACACAATTTATCCTTTTTCTGCATGGCGTGTCTTTGCAACTGAGCTGATTGGACTTTCTGACTGCTTCCATTTTGTTCCATTGCAGATTCCTGGATGCCTCCCAGAGAATGCACTTTATGAGGCCGTGTTTTATTTATAGCTAACCAACAAACACCCCCCCCCCCCCCCCCGTATGACCTCCAACAGCTGTTTCCAAAAAGTACTGCCACAGAACTTTTGGTTTTCAAGAAAGAAATGCTGAGGTAAAGGGAAGGCCAGGAAATGAGGTCAATTAAAAAAAGAGCTGAAACCTTGCATGTTGTTGGTCTGGTGTATTGGTATCATGCCTCACTTCTTTTCTCCACCCAGCCGCTCACCCTTTGAGCTTGCTACTCAGCTTTGGTCTTCAGCCTCTCCCCTAGGTCATCTCTGTCAGGCAGCGAGACAGAGGGCCTTGAGCCTGCCCCCGCTCTCCTTCCGATGCCTTGGACTCCTCCACTGGGTCCAGCTCATGAGGAGGGACTCAGGTGGCCAGCTCTGCCTTCGCTCACCAGAGCCTGCTCCTGCCAGTTTGTGACTTTTAAAACAGCTACACAGCAAAAAGTCACTATTTAGATGGGCAGACAGCCTAGCCTGTTGCTTATTGAGCATCACTAGTATGTCTCCTGGCTAAATGGGTGGGGGCCAGGGATATCTCAAGGGGTCCTCACCCCCTTCCCTGTGACCTATTCCAGACTTTAACCTGCTTTATGATTTGAGATGTTTGATGGGCAACTGCTCCCAACCACCTCAGAGACCCAGCAAAGCGATTCGCCCCCAGCAGAGGCTGAGGCCAGTGCCGCTGCGTGTAGCTCACACAGAGGCAGCTCAAGCTGGATGCCTCTGCAAGGGGCAAGCGGTAACGCAAACTGCCCTTCCGTGCGATGGAGACGTGCCACATCAGGCATCATCGCCGCCAGCCAGTTTAGCCATTTATTTTATTTAAGGCTCTTATGCCCACTCTTCACTGTGTCTCAGGGCGGTGATACAATAAAGCGAACGGATCAGGTACAGCACAGAGGAGGCGGACTGGCGTTATGTCCTCTCCGTGCGCTGCCCCCGCGCCCGGCCTGCGGTGGCGAGGGAGACCGCGGCCAGCGGCAGGGCGGCGCTCGGCGCTGCAGCCACACTGCGGGGATGGCCGTGCGGACCACAGATCACCGCCCCTTCTTTCCGGGGACCCAATTCTTCAGTGAAGCAGGGGAAGTGTGTGCAGCACGGAGCGCTTTCTCGGCCCCTTCCGGTCTTTCATGCCCTCGTCCGGAAGCGGCGCTACGGTGACGCTCTAGCCAGGGCTCGACCTGCACCGCCGCTGCGGGTGCGCGCGCGCTTCCCAATCCCAAGCGCCCCTTTCCGACTCCCGGAACTGACGCAAGTCTCCCGCCTTCCTTTCTTGCTCGCGGCCGCGCCGAAACGGCTGACTGTCGAGCGAGGAAGGCCTCGGGCGAGCGGTCTCCTCCCGGAAGTGACGCAGGGGAGGGCAGTGGGTGGCTGACCGACGAGGCGTTTCCGTTTCCGGTGGCTGGAGCTGGGGGAGGGAGCGGGGACTGAGGGAGCCGAGCGAGCGGGCGAGACCGAGAGCGGGCACGGGGCGAGGGAGACGCGCCGCCGCCGGAGAGAGCGCCGCCGCCAAGCCCAGCGGGCCGGGGAGGGTCGGATCCAGCCAGCGGCCGCGGTTCAGGTGAGGCGGGGCCGGGCCGGGGCGTCGTTCGAGGCCTCCGCGTCGCGGGGGCGGGGGCGAGCGCGCTGCGATGCGGCTGGCGGGGGAGAGCCGGCGGGCCCGCGGCGCCCCACCCCCGCGATCGCCTTTCAGGCGACTCCAGTTCCCATCATTCCTTGCCACCGGCCATATTGGCCGTGGCTGATAGGAGCTGGAGGCAGCGTCTGTAGGTGCCAGGCTGCCTACCCCGTCCACAGGTGAGAGGGCGTTCAGTGGGGCAGGGGCGGGCAGCGATCGGGAGGGCTGCTGGAAGGGGGGCCGCGCCGCGGCCTGTGGGGAAGGCTGGCCAGGATCGCCGGTTGCGCTGGCCGGGGCAGCTGAGCTGTTCTCTGCCCGGCGTGGGCGGCGGCTGCTGCCTTCGTGTCCTGGTGGGTTCCCATGGGCCGCCTGGCCTGGCTGGCTGCTGTGGGATCTCAGCGCTAGCCTAGGCTGGCTCCTTCTAGCCCGATCCGGCCTCAGGGCTCTTCTGCCTTCCTATGCTCGTGTGTGTGTGGAAAACAATATCCTGCTTGGCAATAGGCCTCCAAAGTAGCTGCACTAAATGAAAATTCAGACTGAGTAAGCGTAAGATGATTTTCCAAAGGCAGTGCTGATTTATAGAGGGGAGAAGAGAGGAAAGAAGCTGATGAGAAATGCCCATTCCCAGGCATTGTATGTTCTTGTAGTTAGCCAGTTGCAGCCTTTCTTGCGATCCTGTAAGGTTAGCAGGTGTCCTTGTACCTCATATTATTTGGCTCTTCGGAGCAGCAGAAGGTGAGCGGTATGGCAGGAGTTAGGGCTAGTGCTGGCTGCAGTCCGAGGAGCCTGATTCGCTGTCGCAAAGTCCCTGGGCGATCCTGGTGGTGGTCACCGACTCTCAGGAGGATAGTTGGAATATATGTGTAATAAGTTAATGGAAGGGAATGCCTGAGGAGGCGTCTGGCTGCTCCGAGCGAAGGGTTTTGTGTGTGGGAGACAGACTGGCACCATGGGTGATGTACTGGAGACAAAAAGAGCCCAGTTTCAGTCTGAGATCTCTCTGTGTTGGTGATCCTCGTACATTCCCCCCATTTACGCTGGGTGTGGCAAGCATGGATGTTTCTTTCCCCCCTGCAGCCATTTAACCCCTCTGAGGGCGGGTCGGCTGAGAGGCAGCAAGCCCAGACGGGCTTGTGCACAGGCAGGCGTATGACTCCAGACCTGACCCTGGTTCTCTCTTTGTTGCTGGTTCCTATGCAGGAATCCCGAAGAGGCTTGGTCATGCTTGGCGGGTGTTCTGTGCCTGAGGTTGCCCCACAGGCAGTGTGTGGCTGGCCCTCCTTGTCAGCTGTCTCCCTTCTGGTGCCAGCAGGCAGTTCTCTGTAGGGAATTGGGCTGTCCTGGGAGGGAGCGTTTGTTCCCCATAGAAAGGCTGTGGAGCATTGTGAATGCAGGGTCAAGTAATCCCTTTATTACCACCTTATCAATTGCCTGCTCAGGAAGGCAGAGGAGTGGTGGAGGGATCTGCAGATTGACTCCTGATTGTAGGGCTCTGGGGGTTTCTCTTGGCTTAAAATAGTCTCCGGGTGACTTCACTGTTTAAACACGGGTGTGGTGGAAGGGAAGGAAGCCAACAAGAAAACTCTGTCTCTCGTGCACTAGAGGACTGGCTCACCAATAGGAGGCCTGCCAAGCAGTTGGGCTTCCAGAGGCAGGTGGGCTGTCTCAGGCTGGCAGGATCGTGTGTGCCAATAAGGGCTATGGCATAACACACCCTCAGGCCGCTGCCTCTCCGGCAGCACTGCTGGATCCTGTTTCTCTTGACACCAGCAGCTCTGATTCCTGGCATGCGCTTCCCTTTTCCCTCATTCCCCAGCAGCTTTGTCACCTCAGTGCAGAGCCGCCCAGCGGAAGCTTTGAGGGCACAAATCTGGAAGCAGCATTCTTCCTTCCTCTGGGCTGGGCTGACGAGCCCGTGTCCTGATTGTCCCTTGGAGTGCCTGGAAATGCCACTTGGGGCAGTCAGTGCCACTCCCACTGCCAGGGCTCCTGTGGGCTCAGAGAGCTTCCTTCTCCTGCTACAAGTGGGCCAAACGGCACATGCCAGAGCACTGAAGAAGTGGGCTTGGTGGTGTCACACTCTCAAGAAAGTAAAGTGTGTTTTATTTCTAGAAACTCCTGAAGAATAAGGAAGGCCATGATTTTGTGGGCTGTGCTTCATGTGGGTTTCATCATTCTGAAATAATCACGCTTAGATGTTCTTTCTTCAAGTAGAACTGGGGGTTGATCCTTTGCCCTGCCCCTTAGTGGCTGAGCCAACATTCAGGGCCGCTCTCCCAGTCTGCAGCCAGGCAGATCCTTTCTCCTGCTGTGTGAGACCCGGCAGTCGTCTCCTTGGCACAGAGCTCCGTAATGCTGAAGCTAGGAAGGAATATGAAATGGCACGCTTGCTGTCTGTTGCTGCAGGCTGGGTGGAATGTGATTTCAGCTTTCGAAACAGCAGTGAGAGCAGCCCTGGCTGCAGCCTTCCGGGGGTCCCCTGGGGAGGTTGCTCTTGAGCTGAAGGAGGTTGAGTGGCTGGAAAGCTGTCTGCAGTGAGTATGTGCAGAGAGGTAACTGTGGCTTTTCCTCTTCTCTCCCTTCGTCTCCTGGACATCCAGCAGAAGCAGAGAAATGAAGGCAGGCTGCCCCATCATGGAAAAGCCAGAAGGAGGAGGCGGTAAGCCAGGTGCTTTGTGCTCATACCCACAAGTTGGCCTTTGATAAACTCGGTGCTTTTGCCTTCTTTGCATGGGAACAGCCCCTTTGGCATGGGAGGTCGGCGGCAGACTGTAGTCCTGTCCTGCACCAAGAGCTCTTTTCCAGACGGGCCTGTAGACTGATCAGGTTGAAAAAAGCCACGCCAGTCCACGGGTGGCTGATGGCGGTATTAATGTCAAGGAAGCCACAATGAGCAAGACGCCAGAAGGGGCAGCTTCGCATGAGAGGCTCTTGAGCTGCATGTGAGGCAGGGAACCTGACAGGAGAAGTGATGGAGAAAGGGGAACTGCCACCCCATAGAGAAGGGTGTGGGAGATGGAAGGGTAGCTTGTCGAGGTCACCCTAGGCAAGGGCTTTTCATCTAGTCACGCCATCCTCAAACCCAGGACCAAACAGACTCTGTGGCCATTGGCTTTGAGCTAGGGATAATATTTTGCAGCTAAGGGGGAAAGGATGTAGGTCAGGCTATTTTCCACATGTTGGAAAGTGGGGTTTCTTGTTTGTGGGGTCAAGTTGCTTTTAAAGAGCTTTTTAGAGTGACTTAGAAATGAAGTTTCACGTGAAGAGGAGGGCTGGGTGACAGGAGGCAGGCTGGCTATCAGAAGGAGGTGGGCCTCCATGTCTTGGCCTCTCAGCTCATGGTTCCTTCTGTGGTCTTGGGCTCTTCAGGCTACCACTTCCCAGACTGGGCACACAAGGCCGAATCCAGCCCGGGCTCCCGCCAGATCCAGCTCTGGCACTTCATCCTGGAGCTGCTGCAGAAGGAGGAGTTCCGGCACGTCATCGCCTGGCAGCAGGGCGAGTACGGGGAGTTCGTCATCAAGGACCCCGACGAGGTGGCCCGGCTGTGGGGCAGGAGGAAGTGCAAGCCCCAGATGAACTACGACAAGCTGAGCCGGGCCCTCAGGTCAGTGGGGCTGAGGACGAATGCGCTGGCCGCCTTGCAGGCGAGGCTGGGAGCGCCCTCCTCGGCCGGCCGGCCGGCCGTGCTTGGCCCGTTGGCACGACCCTCGCTCTGGTGAGGCTTGGATCGGCGGGGGTGAGAGGTCCACTCCCCAGTGCACCTTGGCCCGGCCAGAGCTGGCTGCCCCTCAGTTCCCGCATCTGGTGCGTCCTCTGGACCCTGCCAGACCCTGCAGTCTGAACTTGGCGGGCCGCAGACTTGCTGGCAGAGCGCCTTGTGGAGCGTGTGGGACCAACCCCTGAGGAGGCAGGCCCCGCAGGCCCCGCTGCCGGCCTTCCAGAAGGGCTCCTCCTCCTGCTCGCCTTCCCTGACCTTCTCTGAAGGATGGCGGCCGCCCCGTTTTGTTTCCTTTGGGCTGCAAGGCGGAAGGCGTCACCTTGGTGGAAGGCTGGGAGCCAGGAAGCGGCCTGATGCGTAGCTGCCCATCCGCCATCGGATTCCTGGGCGTCAAAGGGATGGGAGCGATAGCAACATAACAACCGCAACGGTGTCTTGGCCCCTTTAACCTGAAAGGCCAAAAGACTCCCCGTCGCAGCTGGTTCAGCCATGCAGGCAGCGTGCATGGGGCCCCTCCACGCACTGCCCAGCCAAGCCACCCACGGGCACTCTCTGGGCATGAACAGGCTGCCCTGGAGAGGCTGCCTGAGCAGGGATGTCCGCCCCAGTCCCTCCAGCAGGCACCGCACGTCTCCTGGCTGCGGCCTGGCATCAGGCGGGGGCTCTGGCTAGTCCCCCCATGCCGGGCTGTCTTCCTTGGCAAGCCACCAACACCCTGGCCCTGCCCTCTTGAGCTCCTGGCCTGGGCACCGCCCGCTGATTTTGCAGAGCAGCTGGAACTGGGCAGGTGCCAACCTGCGTGAGCACACGGGCCGTGCCGCTTGGCTCATGATCACTTGGCACTGGCTCCGAGGGAGCTGCGGCCTGCTGGGTGCCGTGTGCCCTCTGATCCCATCCTGGCAGCTTGCGTGAGCAAGGAAGCACAGGCTGCATAGTTGAAGCAGGAAGCTCTGCCCAGGCCTTCCCTGGGATGCCTCTGCTAGGATCAGAATGGCCCAGAGAAGAGCAGCGAGCAGAACTGCAGGCTGGCTGCTGCTCACGTGATTCCATTTGTCCACCACCCAATAGCCGAAGCTCTCTGGGCACCTTCCCCCAGGCATCAAATAACAGAACATACACATAACAACAAAACATAACATTTACCATGCACAACTTAGAAGCCACATTTAAAAACGGGTTTTAAAAGCTGCAGCAGAGTACACAAACTAAGTCACAAGACCTGTGGGACCCTTGACATGATACCTCCGTGTAACGTGAATCCAGCGACGTGACCTGCCGTAGGGTCAGGCTCCAGCCGGTGGCCTCCGTGGGGAGCCTGCTGCAGAACGGGGGGTACCCCGGGAAGGGCCTTTCCTTTGCTGCCACCAGCCAAGCCTCCCTTGCTCATAGTGTCCTGGGAGAGGTGATCTGCCGCATTTGGTGGTCCTGAGCCACGCTAGGTTTGTAGGGTAAAGCGTGGGCTTGGTGTGGCCCAGAAGCAGACGCCTGGCCGGTGCAGCTGGCCACCGTTGGAGCTGTGCGTGAGCTGCCTGGCCCTTGTTCGTAACCCGTTTTGCAGAAGCTGCACCTCCAGAGCCGGTGTTGGGGCAGCCCGCGGTAGAGCGCACTGCATCCCTGAGCTTAGAGACCACACGGGGGGGGGGGCTCCGTAAGCAGGCCCCCACTGCCAGGTCAGAGCAGAGCTGGGCCACCAGCCAAAGCTGGTGGGAGGCAGAGTGTGCAGCGAGCAGGGCCCCACGCTCCAAACCTGCCGCATCTCGGGCTTGCCTGGGCTGAGCTTGGCTTGTGCGGTTGGCTGGCGCCGGGCGCTGGCTTGGCACCTCCACGGCTTCGCCTGCTCATACTGAAACATGCCCCAAAGCCGCCAGTCACCCCGCGCAGGAGTTCAGGGTTGCATGAGGGACCAGACCAGTTCCGTATTGAGGAGTCTGTCGGTGTCATCCAGGAGCACCTGGAACTGGTGCCCCCCTGTGCGAGAACCTTGCCCCAGAAGGGGGTCTTTGCCCCCACCTAAAATTCCTAAGGCCTTCGGGGCCCAGCAGTTTCTTCAGGAGTGGCCCCGCCACCGCCCGATCCATGTGCCAGGGCACCGCTCCCCTCCTCAAGGCATTAGTCACCCTCGATGCACCGAGCGCAGCATGGACCCGGGTGGATGTGGTTGCGCAAGCACTCGGCAACGCCCTCGCGCGGCGTCCTGGCACCTGCCCAGGTGGCCTTGAGCCGGCTGCGCCGCGGAGACTGCCCTGATTGAGCTGTGATAGCACCAGTATCGGAGCCTCGGTAGCTGCCAGGGATTTTTCCCTGGAAGTGCCTGGCGAGGATCCTGGGCAGGGGCTGGGGTGGCGTGAGGCAGCCGTGGGGCCAGCACATAGCGGCCCCGATGGCCCCAGAGCGCTCTGCTGAGTGCCAAGGAGGACGAAAGGGTGGCGGCAAGGTTGGGTCTTGCTGCGCCCCTCACTCTCTCCGGGCATCCCGACTGCAGGCGCATCCCGGGGCCCGCATTTGCTCCCAGAGTGGCGCTTGCTGACCTCGCTCGCTCGCTCGCTTTCTTGGCAGATATTACTATAACAAGCGGATCCTTCACAAGACGAAAGGGAAGCGCTTCACCTACAAGTTCAACTTCAATAAGCTGGTGATGCCCAATTACCCCTTCATTAACATCCGGCCCACTGGTGAGCGGGGAGCCCAGCAGTGTGGGGGAGGGCTGGGGTGGGGTGGCCAGGAGCCTTCTCAGTGGCGGAGGGGAGGCCTCCTCCCGTTGGACAGCAGCGGCAAAACTGCCCCACACATGTCCGCGGAAGGGCCTGTGTGGCCCCGCAGCCTGAGGAGCGCCTCGGGAGCCCAGGCTGAGCTCAGGGTGCAGCCGACCCGGCCTCCTGGCTCAGAGCTCCCCTCCTTCCCCCTCGGGTCCCCCATGCTCCCCTCTGGGCTGCCGGGGAGCAGTAGGGGCGGCCGCTTGCCTGAGGCCACGAGTGATGCAGGAGCCACGCTCTGCTCTGCAGCACACGGAGCGCCCCCCTTGCGGCTGAGAAGACGCTCTGCGGGCCGCTGGCCACCGGAGCTGCTCCTCTGTGCGGCACAGGAGTGGAAAGACCATCTCCGATGGCTCCCTTGCAGTGCAGCACAGCGGAGGAGAGAAGTGGCCGGGCCTTCGGCCGAGTGCCCCCTGCCTTTGGCCTCAGATGGCCTGGCCCTGGAGCCTTGAAAGAACCGTGCGCTGCAGGGCCAGCCTGAGGGTGGCACCTCCGCTCTGCATCCCGCTGCCACGCGGAACTGAGCTGGGGTGCGAGAGCCCGAGCCTGTGCAGCCTCCGACACTGGCTCTCTCGCTGCCTGTGGTCTTGCGCAAGGCAGCCGTGGCCCTCCCAGGCCCACGCTCCCTCGCCCCCGACCTGCTGGGTCTGCTGGCCCGGCTGGCCGCTTCTGGAGGCCGACTCTGGCCGGCCTCGCTGCTAACGCCGCCTCCTGCCTGTCTCCTCCTCCACAGGTGTCGTTCCGCAGAGCGCTCCGCCGGTCCCCACGGCCTCCTCCCGGTTCCACTTCCCTCCGCTGGATGGCCAGTCTCCCACGGAAGAGGCCCAGCCCGGCTGCTTCTCGGGCAGGCCGCTGGGCCCTCCCAGCCAGGAGGCTGTGAGCAACGGCAGCCTCGGGGAGAAGTCCCCGCCTGTGCCAGAGCCAGAGGGCGGCTCTCCAGATTGGCGGCGCGGCGTCGACCTTCTGGCCTCTCGGGGCTCCGCCACCGCCGTGGCCGCCACGGCCCTGGGCGGTGCTGGCCCGCAGAAGCGCAAGCCAGACCTGGTGCTTCCTCTTTTCGGCAGACCTGGGATGTACGCAGACCCCCACAGCCCGTTCACCGTGTCCCCCCTTCCAGCCCGCGGGGGAGTCCTGAATGTCCCCCTCTCGCCGGCCCTGTCGCTGACGCCCACCCTCTTCTCCTACAGCCCCTCCCCGGGCATGAGCCCCTTTGCGGCGGGGGGCAGCAGCTGCTTCTCTTTCAACCCGGAGGAGATGAAGCACTTCCTCCACTCCCAGGCCTGCTCCGTCTTCAACTACCACCTGAGCCCCCGGACCTTCCCCCGCTACCCGGGCCTGCTCATCCCACACCTGCCGTGCCAGCTGCCCTCGGAGGACCAGCCGCCCTTCCCCATCAAGCTGCAGCCCCCGCCTGCTGGACGGAAGAACCGTGAGCGGCCGGACAGCGGCCGAGGGGGCGGGCCGGCCGCCCCCCAGCCCCCCCCAGCAGCCCCCCAGATCAAGACCGAGCCTGTCCTGGACCAGGAGCCTGCCAGCAGGGGCTCCCCAGCCCAGGACCTGGCGGGGCCCGCTGGCACAGCCGTGCCCCCCAGGATCCAGGACCAGGAGAAGCCGCTCTTCGCACGGCCGGTCGCCCCGTCTTGGCTTGCAGCCTCACCAGCAGCCCCCCAGGCCGGCGCTCCGGTGGTCGAAAAGCCAAAGCAAGAGGAAGGAGGAGCTGGTGAGAGGCCCCCACAGGAAGCTGCGGGGGAGCCCGGGGCCCCTGAGAAGAGGGAAGATGCGCTCATGCCCCCCAAGCTGCGCCTCAAACGCCGCTGGAATGGCGACCGGCAGGCAGAGGCCCCCGAGGAGGGCGACCGGGACCGGGGCCGCAAGCCGTGCTGGGCCAGCGGTCTGGACACCCCACACATCCTGCTGGCCCCGAAGGCTGCTGTGGATAGTTAGGACAGCGGGGCCCGTGGCGCAGGCCCCTCCGGCTGCAGGACGGGTGGCAGGCGGAGGGGTGGGAGTGGCTTGGCACATTCTGGAGGGTTTGGGGGCGGCTTTGTGTGTGTGTGTGCGTGCGTGCGTGCTACAGGTGAAATGCAGTTTGTCACGTTCCAAGGGGGGACTGGCGGGGGGCCGCTCCGGCGGTGCTCGGGCTGTCCGTTTGTGACAACGCTTGGCCGTCTTGCCAGCGGCTGCCGAGCCCCGTCTTTTTCTATAGCATTTGATACGAGCGCGGATCTCTCTGAATGTACATAGTTCCTTTCCTGGGAGGTGGGTGGCGACCAGAGGAGGACTCCCTTTCTGTTAAGAACTGGAATGTGTCTTGTGTCAAAAACGGAGATACTTTCTCGGGGGGGATGGGCATATTGCACTGTCTTTGCATTGGAGAAGCGCGAGTTATAGGGAGAGACGATGTTCTCTGCGGGCCGCGGAAGCTGCCAGGCATGGAGACTTCGCCCCTCGGGGGTTAGTTTGTGGGGGGGTCGCGTTTAAGATAACCTGTTTGGAATATTGAAGAAGCCATGGCAAGCAGTTGCGGAAGCTTTCAGGGATAGGGAATTAAGTGGATGTAACACAACCAACCAAAACCCGAATGCCTTTAATGCGCCCCTTCTGGACTCCCCTTCCCGGGCCTTGTCCATGCGCAGGTGTGTTTGGGGGCGTCCGGGCGGAGAGGCTGCGGGCCCTCCCCAAAGGACGGGGCCTCGGGGCCCCTTTCCGCCTTGCCTTAACTGCACCTTTGTGAGACTGGCGTCAGGGAGAGGGGCTCACGGGGCTGTGGCCGGAGGGGTGGGGGTCCGCCGTGCCCACGGCCCACTTGCCTTCGTGCCTGGGAGTGCAGGATGGGAGGAGCCCCACTCTGCTCTTGGCACTGTGCCCCATCCTTGTGGGGCAAGCCTCTGAATGGGGTGCCGGGGCCACGGACAGGTGCGCTGGTTGCCCAGGCCAAGGCTCCTGTCCACTGGCTGCATCCTTGGCCAGCTCGGGAGTCGTGCCCTGCCTAATTCGGGGCAGGCGCAAGACCCCCGGCCCGCTGCACCTCCCAGGTAGGATCCGAAAGCGAGCCCGGGCCCTCTGGGCTCGCCTGCTGCCCCACTGGAATGCCCACGGTGCCTCTCTCCTCCGCTTGGCCTGGCTCCAGGTCAGTCTGGGGGGACCAGGCCTGCTGGCGAGGCTGGAGGTGCCCGGGGGGCCGGGCAGGGGGGCGTTCTGTGGGGCTGGCACCTGGCAGGGCCCGCCTGGGCGGGGAAAGGGAGTGGGTCGGGGCTGCGCCTGTCTCCCTGCCACACGCCACGTTCCTCCGCAGCTTCAGCCACCGGGTCCCCACTTCAGCCTTACGCACCCCTCTGGCTGCGGGGGGCCTTCCCGAGGGGGGGGCCTGACGGAGGTGGGCTCACAACTCAGGAACTGAAATCCGCATCCGCCTTTGGTCAGGACATGCCAGCCGTCAGTCCGTCGTACCCAAGTGCCAGAATCCGGGCGGGGGGCTCTCTACATGGGGGGAGAGGGGGCGGGGGGCGAGTGTGGAGGGTGTCCCCCATTGCCGTGGGGGGTCAGTGGGTCCCCCGCCCGCCACCTGGCCCCCCGATAGCCATTGCACTGCGGAGCGGGCCTCGCCTTTCACGGGTGTCGGACTCAGGTTCTTGGGCGGGGACTGTGGGCCGGCCAGCATCCGTGCTGGACGAGGGGGCTGCTGGGGGGGCGGCGGGAGTCCGGCTGCACCGGCAGGCCTTCCCTCCCCGCGGCCGGCTCAGGGATCCGTGGCGGCGGCTTTGCAGGGGGCCACGCTCCCCGCCCGCCCCCTGGCAGCAAAATGGCAGCGAACGTGAAACGGGAGGCTGTTCGTTGTGCCAAATATTGAAGCGGGAACGGTGGGTGGCTGACTTCCACCTGTGACGGGGAATCAAGAATGCATTCACATTTTAAAAACCATTTTGAGTTTCTAGCTGTAGAAATGGGGCGGGGGGGCGGGAAACCTGCTAGTTGCCCCTCTCCATCCTGGCGGGGGCACTTTGAGGGGTGGGCTGGGCAGATATCGGACCTCTACACCACCACCAGCGTCTGAAGGTTCGACCGACGGGCCTGGCGCAACCCTGACGACCAGGTCGGCTGTCGGGTCCTCGCCGGAAGAGCCAGATCTCGTAGCCGCACGCCAGCCTGGACGGCCGGGCGAGCAAGGAGGGCGGTGCGTTAGGTGGGCATCACGCGTCGTACACGCTCGGGAAGCGGGATGCGCCCAGTGACGCTGGACTGCTGTGCTCTGGGCCGTGCCGGCCCCGTTCCCAGCCCTCGTCTCCCTGCCCTCGGCAGCTGTCCCGGGACAGCCATTCCCGGGAGAGCCCCGGCCCACCCCGGCAAGCAAACGTCGGTTCTCCTTCCCCCGCGAGAGACGGCAAGTTCTTATGGTCAGGAGAGGGTTCTCTCTGGTTGCTCCTTCAATTCCATAACCGTCTTTTACTTTTCGTTTTTCTTTGTACCTTCTGAATCCTGGTGGGTTTGAACAAGAGAGACTTTTTGGTTTGAAATTCTCTTCACTTAGTTTTTTTAGTGTTGAAGCAACAAAGTATTTACTGATGATCCTCCTCGAAATCCATTTCACGAGACATGGTCCTGTCTTTATGATGCTTTGGCTCAGCAGGGACTCAACCTGTATGAGCAGGCAGCTCTTGGCTTGAGGTATTTGTCCATGTAAAGCAGGATTAAAATTGTATGTTTAAAAAAAAATGTAAGTAGTCCTCATGCTTTTGTGCAGTGCCTTTAGACGTTCCACTTTCTATAAAGTCTTCAAAAAAAGTTTGCATATATATTATATATATGATGTAATGTTATAGAAATATATGTATAATATACATATTTTTTCCAGGGGTATCTGATAGCTCTGTATTTTGTTATGGAAGTTGATATGAAAAGTATTTTACCTCAAATTTAAAAAGTTAAATAAACCTTTTAAAGAAGCCTCTGGGAATGCCCTCTGTATCTTGCTTTTGCCGACTCGCTGGTATCCCGGGATGGGCTCACTGGTTGCTGCGGGACACGGGCACCGTGGCCGGGGACGTCCCCGTCCGGGTCGCAAGCACACGTGATGGCTGGACTCTCCCTCTGCAGGAATGGCGTGAAGCGGCCCGGGTCCCGTCCGGGCAGGACAGAGGAGTTCTCGGCACGCCTGACCTGCCGCAGTGGCCCTCCAATGCCACGGAGGAAGAGGAGGCAGAGGAGAGGGAAGCCCTGGGCCCACAGGTAGGTCCCGGGTGGCGGGAGCCCTTCCATTCGGGTGGGATTGCTCCCCGGGAGTGGCTGTGGGTGATGGGCGCCGGCGTCCCTCGCAGGCTTGCCAAGCCCCTGCCCTGAGGGTGTTGAGGTAACATGAGGGAGGGAGGGAGGGAGGGAGGAGAGGCCCTGCCTCGCTGAACTTCCACAATGTTGTGCTGGCGCGGGCGAGATCCGGAGGCCTTCGCGGCACGAGGCAGGGAGAGCAGATTCGCGGCCGCGCACCGTCTCCATCCTGGGGATCCCCCCCCCCCCCCAGCTTGAACTGTCGTGCCCTTAGAAGCAGCCCCGCCGGAGGAGCAGAGCGAGGATGGCGCTGTCGATCCGCCGGATTGCCCCCTTCCGCGCGTATCGATCAGGTAACTGCTCTGTCTTGGTTCTCGTTTGGGCACGGCCCTGCTCTCGCCTCGCCGTTCCCCCGCCTGGAACTCGAACCACCCTCCCCGTCAGGCACCAGGGCAGAGGCGGCAGGCCCTCCTCCGCAGGCGGGCAGCTGCGCCCAAGGAGCATGGAGCGCTGCCCCGGAGCAGGTCACCACGGGGAGGCGGACGGGTCCCGGGAGCCAGCGCTGGGGAGCGGGGCCACAGCCAGCCCACCTGGCCACCCTTCGAGCAAGGCGTCCTCTCGCCCCCAGCTCACCTCCCAGGACCCGCCAGGCACCAGGCAGTGCCTCGCATCCGTGCCGCCCCCCCCTTTCCATGGGGAGCAGGAGCCACGCACCGGCCCAGGGGGGAGCTGCCCGGCACGAGGCTGGGGTCGTTCGCCTGGTGGTGGGACAAACAGACTGCCATTTGTTCCTTAAGGGATGAACAAGTTTGCCTCCAATTTAACGACACTAGGCATAGTAAGGCCCTAAGGAAAGCCCTGCAGTAGGAAGAACAGCAGAGGGGACCCTCTGGGGGCTTGGGAATGGCCCCCCAGGGTCGGTCCTCCTGAGGACTTTGAGACCCCAGTCCCTGGCAGGGATGCGTTTTCGTTGAATCAAAAGAGACTTGCAGAAACGTGCATGTCCATATGCATTGCAGGGGTACCGGCTGCCAGGGGCAGCAAGGACCGCTCTGGATGTGGCCCCTGCGGGCACCTCCACAGTGGGCAAAAGGCGAGGAAGCCCGAAGACTCAGCGGGCGTTTGCTCACGAGAAGGGGGGCGTGTGTCGCACCTCCCGTTCATGGCAGGGTCCCCCCTTTTCCTGCCCTGATGATTTTCTCTCTTCCCCACGCATCGAGGTGTGTGGGAGAGTGCAGAAGTGTCGGTCCAGTCCATGTCGCGCTGGTGCTGCCCAGGCCCTCGCGCAAGCCGCAGATGTGGCTGAGCTGGCAGGAAGCCCTGGCCCTGGCCGGCCCGGCAGATCCTTGGGGGGGAATTGCCAAGCAGGTCGTTCAATTCCAACAGAAGACATTGCTCGGGGGCTTCCTCGGGAGGCGAAGTCTGGCCCAAAGAGGGGAACGCACAGGGCGCACGCTCCCCAGAGTGGGCCGTAGAGCTGCAAGCAGCAGTGGAGGATTCCTGAGGTACGCTGGAGGCAGGAAAGGGGCGAGTGAGGCTGCTGGACGGCTGGGCGAAGACGGAGTTTCTGTGGTGGGTGTGGAGACGCCTGGTGGACCCTGTTCGTCCCTCTGTGCTGCACAACGGGGACATGCCTGGGCCCGGGCAGGTGCCTTCAGGGAAGGAGTCTGCAAAGCAGAGGCGTGTGGGTTTAGCCATTTTGAATGTCTCGTGCAGCTCAAAGACGGGGCCTTGGTGGAGGAGGAAGGGACTGGGGCAGCCAGGAGGAGAGCGGCAGAGACAGGCCCAGTGCCCCAACCCCACGCGGGGAATCGCACGTCTCTGCAAACGGGCCCCCT
Source organism: Varanus komodoensis (assembly GCF_004798865.1). Taxonomy (NCBI): domain Eukaryota; kingdom Metazoa; phylum Chordata; class Lepidosauria; order Squamata; family Varanidae; genus Varanus; species Varanus komodoensis. The sequence continues at coordinate 340,730 of NW_025335381.1, read as the reverse complement.
CGGCTCGCCGCAGCCGTTTAGGAAGGGTGAGAGGAAGGCGTGTTCCCAGGTCTCCAGTATCCTGAGGCGAGAGTCCAAAACACATGGCGAAGAGCAGCGCCTGATCACCCGTGGCGGTTCCTGCCTGGCCGGAGGAACCGGCTGATCCGGAGCTGCTCTGAGGGCCAGACCCGCAGCGCTAATTGCATGTCGGGGAGCCTGGGAGCCGAACGGGGCTGGTGGTGCTCTCGAGTACCTTGTGTAAGAGCAGTTGCATAAAAGGCTTTGATTTGAAGCCGACAATTTGTGGTGTCCTGCCCCGAGACACATGCAACCCCCCCCCCCCCCCCCGGTAGCCTACAGAAGAAGTCAGCTTCAGACTTTGCTTGGATCCTGCTGCAGGCACCGTCCCGGCCCTGGGTGGCTCGTGCAAAAAAGGATTTATTTGTTCTTTTAAAGGGCGCTGGATCAGGAAACGACGGTCGATCATTAACAAAAGAAAGGCTTGGAAAAGTTAACACCGCAGATTATTTTGGCCTTTTTCAGGTCCTCCAGCTGGCACGGCTCCGGGAAGGTCATTTCTGCAGGATGCCGCAGCAGGGCAGCTCCCCCCGTGAGGGATGGCCAGACCACTTTGCTCCCGGGCTGAACGCAGCCCCCCGGTACCCCAGCCGTGGCCCAGATCTGGGTCGAAAGGGAAGCCCACCAGCAGCCGCATTGGACCAGCTGGACACCCGGATCCGGCCCCGGGATGCCAATTTGGAGGAGCAGGAGGGCTGTGGACGAGCCGGTGCTCGCAGACTGAGGGCTCCAGCCGGGTGTGCGGCATCCCCAGAGAGAGCAGGGCTGGCCCGTCCACCCCGGCTCTCGTCTGGGGCCTTTGCTAGTGTCAGAGGCGCTTTGCAGCGCAAGCGTCCCAGAAGCCGAGTCCGGCCACTGGGGTGCCGCCGCCCTTCCCAGCTGGATGCCTGCTGGGGGTGCCAACTCCGACCCCCGTCCTGGGTGATGGGACGTGTAGAGCAGGCGCACTTCTGGAGGGCACCAGCTTGAGGACTGGCAGTCGGTCGCTGGGGGCCTCTTGGGGGCTGGGCTCGGCGGAGGGGACCACCCTGGCTCGTGGCAAATCACCTGTGAGAACAGGTGCATCTTCCCAGGCAGAGCTGCTGTGCTGAGAGCCTCCTGGGGCCAGCGGGGGTTAGCATGTCCCCACAGCGCAGCGCTCTCCGTGGACACAGCAGCACGGGGCGTTCATCTCAAGTCCCCAGCGCAGCGCGGGAGGCGAGGGGAACACCACTCCATCCTGACGGAGGGAGGAGAGGTGGCCGAGGACGAGCCAGGTGCCTCCGCGAGGTAAGCGACCCAGGCAACGCCTTGGCTTTGCACTGCTGCTGCCGGGCACAGGCGTCTCCCCATGGCCGTCGGCCCCTCACTCCACGGGGCTTGCTCTCAAGCCAGTGGCAGCCTCGCCTCGCCTCGCGGGGCACGCAGGCAGGGGCCCCTCCAGAGCCGCCTTTTCGGGGCTTCCTGTTGGCCAGCCTTTTCCCGTGTCCCACAGCCGGGACGGCCCGTGGCAGCTGATGCCAGCCAAGGGCTTTTGTGGGGTGCCGGGCTGCCCTGGGAGCCAAAGGGCCACCTCTGCCTGCGCCTCGGGGATCTCCACGCTTTGTTCCCCTGTTCGGGTCCTGCGAGCAGCTGTGCAGCTTTTCTGAGCATCCCCTCGGCCCGGAAGGCGTTCCGCTGTGGGGCTGACGGTGAGGTGGGGACGGGGAGGCAGTGGTGAAGGCTGCCGAGTCCCTGAGCGCCCGTGGCACTCCGTCCGTGTCCAGCAGACCTTTCCTCCAGGCAGGGGCAGGAGGCCTCCTTGGTGTGTCCGCATGGACCGGGAGGGCTCCAGACCAGAACCGTGAGACTGGGAGCTTCTGCTTGCACGGCAGGGGCTCTCCCACCCCCAGCCCTTCTAAATGTAAAGCAAGTTTCCATTCCCCATGGTTCTGAGAAAGGGATTCAGTTAAATAGATGGAAGGGGGTCTTCATGCAAAGCTGCGCCTGCAGTCCCTGGAGCCCTGCGGGGTGGGCGAGGAACCAGGAGCTTCAGCCTTCCCAGGAGCAGCTGCCCCACAGAGCAATGGGCGAGCTGAAGGGGAGACCATCCGCAGCCCACTCTTGCCAGCCTCCAGCCAAAGCCACAGTGTGACACAGCCCAGCAGCCCGGCCGGCAGAAGCCCAGAAAGCTGCAGATGCCACCCGGCTGTCCCCGGGGGCATTGGTGCCCCGTGCCCCCGGCCTCTGTGGGATCGCTGGCGCTTGCTGAGGAGCCCAGCCGATGACTCGGTGCGCAAAGGGAGCGCTCGGGTGCTCAGTGCACGGGGCGGCGACCTCCATGTCGCCCAGGCAGGTCGTGCTGGGGACGCGGGCGCACACGGAAGCCGCACGGGCGCATTGCGGGGCCTCTGGCGCCGCCTGCTGGGGCCGCCTGCGCAGTGCTGGGGCCCGTTCGCTTGCTCTCGACGCCAGTGCGCTCCTGTGTGGCAGCTGCTCGTGGCCACTTGCGGCCCAGAGGCGGCCTCGGTGGGCCCTCCGCACAGCGGCGCCGGTTCGGGGCAGGCTCTGCTTGGCGTTAGAAAGTGGGCAAGAGTGGCCGGCTGCGGCAACAGCAGCCTAGGCCTCCACGGCAAGAAATGCAGGAAAGCTTCAGCACCCGCCCCGGTGCATCCCCAGAGGCAGGAGCTGGGTCCAGGTGGGCCCCCCAAAGCCAGGTAGATTCCCGGCTGGTCGGCCCCGCCTTGCTCGGCCTTCTCGGCCTGAGTGGGTCGGGCAGCATCACAGAGTGTCTGAATCGGGGTGGGCGTAGGAGGGCAGCAAGGGAAGCGGCTTCCGGGAGGAGACCCTCCTCTCCTGGCCACTTCGCAGCTTCCGGCTCATCCCTTGTGGGATCGGCGCCTTCCCTTGTCTCTCCCTCACCCGCCGAGCCTGCTGACCGTTCCAATGGCCTGTAATCCGCTTGTCCTAATAGCATTAGGGGCTTAAGCAAGCCGGCCCTGACCTCTTTGGCCAGTGGGGCTGAGCAGGAGAGCCACCGAAGCGCCTGGCCCGGCTCCACGGGGCCTGGACAGCTAAGCCGATTGTGGGGAGCGAGCGTCTCAGGGATGAGGGTGCCTCAGGGTGCTCAGGTGAGGCAGTGCCCCCACCTTGCCTGCTGACTCGAGCCTCTTGCTCAGGTGGGGAGCGTGAGAGGCTGCCAGCCACGTCCCCCTTCAGAGCCGCGGTACCCAAAATGAGAGCTCTGGAGAAAGTGTGAAGCCACGGTACGTCCAGAAGCCAAGTTTCCACACAGTCCGTTTCTGCACACCTTGATCTTTCTGAGTGGCAAAGCCAAATGCTTGCCTTAATCCATCTGGGGATGGTGGGAGTCGGAGTGCAACCCCACGGGAGGCCACTGCAGCCTTTAGGAAGGTTGGATTAAGGCAGGCAATTGGTTTTGCCGATGCGGAAAGGTGACTGCGTGCGGGGAGGAGTCCCAAGGGTGCCCTCATTCTGGAAGTCCAGCAGGTGGGAATGGGGTCCCGATTTTACCTGCCAAGAGGGGACGTTGGGGGCTGCAATGCAGTGCAGTGGTGGGGGGAGAGAGAAGGCCGCCAGAACAGCGACCGGTCCTGCTAGCCCCACGTGTGTGGCAGAAGCTATGGGTGTTCTCGCCTCATCTCCGCCGCCTGGGTTTCTGGGCTTTCTGTCCAGCCCATGTTTATCCCTTGCTCTCCATCCGCCCACGAGGGAATGGCTGACCTGCTGGAGCGTGGTGCCATGCTTTGCAGCTCCTCTCGAAGTTCCAGTGCCACCTACAAGGGGAGAGACTGGAGACGGGTGTCCCTTCGCTGGCCGCAGCACAAGCCGGGGCCCTGCACGCCTGTTCACGCCTTGCACTTGTGAACGGAGGCCCTGGCGGGGGTGCTTTGGTCTCGTACCTCGTGATCATGAACTCGTACCTTGAACAAACTCACCCTCTGGTTATATTTGCAAACAATCGAACTTTAAAAGCGCTTCTTGGATTCCCTCCATAGCTGTCCACATTTTAATGCCCTTCCCCACCCCTAGTCGCTGGAGGTGAATTTTCCCTTTTTAATAAGAAGGCAAGAAAATCCATTTAAGGCCCAACTGTGACCTTGGCCCTTGCCCATTCATTTATCAGGTCCTTCAAAGCCAAGCTAATGGATTTTCCCCCGTGAAAGTGATCCCTCCCCCCCATCAGGAAAATCTCCTGTTCAGGAGCCTTTCCAAACGTGGGCCAGCCTTTTCTCTCCTGTTTTCTCTTTTCTCGAAGGCAGAGGGGTAAGAAGATTTAAAATTAACCCTTTTCCTTTCCGTTATATATGGAGACAGGTCACCCTCCGACCTTCAAATGCGCGGAGGCAACAGTTCTTCCCCCTCTCGCTATCGCTCCGTCCGGCTCACCTGCTCTCGGGACCCGCAGAGCTTCCCGCCTGGAAGTTACTTTCGGAGCCTTGCACCTTGGGCAACAGGTAAGCGGTAGGAGCCCGGCCATGCACGATCCAGTCTCGGCTCGGTTTCCTGGGTCTGGGCTTTCGTGGCTCCTCGCTGGTTCCAGCTGGACTTTGGAGAGGGGGTTTTTCAGGCGGCAGCAGCCAGAGATGGCCCACGAGGCTCCGAAAGATCATGGAGGCTGTGGCCAGGCATGGCGGGGGTCTGCAGGGAAGCTGCGTGGGCGGTTGTGGCCAGGCATGGCAGGGGTCTGCAGGGAAGCTGCGACAACCGCCAAGGACAGCGCCTGGCCACAACCTCCCACGAAGCCGTGCCCAGCCCCCACGCCTCCCTTGGGGGGCCGCTGGCTGGTGGGGGCACGGCAGATGCCTTGGGAACACGCGCCCGCTTCTCTGGTGTGCAGGTCTTTGGCCACGAATTTCCACAGCTCCCTCCTCTGTGGCAGCCACGAATGCGATTTGGTGGAAGGAACGGAGATCAGCCGGGAAGGGCTGGCTTCCCACCACGATCAGCACACCGCCTTGAAAGTCGCAGCAGCAAACTTCGGAAAGGCCTCTTGCTTGGTACACGTCCCCTTTGTGAGATCTGCTCTGATTTCACTGACGATTCAAATGTGAGGAATATTTTCTCCGTGGATGTCTATAACTCAGCACCATCTCACTGCATGATCTGAAACTGGGTGGATTCGGCCTCCCAGAGCGCTTGGGCTCCGCAGGGGCTCGCTTCCCCCTTTCACCTGCCTTCCTCCTGCTTATTTTCTGAATTACTCAGGTTTGTCTGTGGCATGACGCCCAGCGAAAGAGATTATTAATGTAATATTTTCCGTGGAGAGGGAACCCTTGCCAGCCTCTTTGCCGCCGGGCAGAGTGCTGTCTTTCCCACCAAACCCTCCATGTTTTGCGGCCAGGAGGATGCCAGCCGCTCCGCCCTGGCTCCCCGGCCTGGTCCTGATGCGGTTCCCTTTCTCGCCCTGGCAGGGGTGGGGATGCTCTGCGGCTGTGGCCCCAAGAGGATGCCTTCTCTCCCCGGCTCCTACTGGATACCAGGTGAGGGGGCGCAGGGCATGGGCTACGCTCTCGTCTCCCTCCAGGGCTTCGGGGCAAGCTGGGGAGTCCGAGGGCCAGCCGGGCCGGCCGGCAGGAGGTCCTGGGGTTGCCCAGACTTGGGCTGGGGCAAGGGAAGGGTGATGTCCAGGGAGAGGGAGGAGGTGGGCAAGAAGAGGGGCTGTGAGGGTCAGATCTATGCCTCTCTTTCCCTCCTCGGGGTGCAGGTCTCACCTTCCCGGACTGGGCCTACAAGGCCGAATCCAGCCCGGGCTCCCGCCAGATCCAGCTCTGGCACTTCATCCTGGAGCTGCTGCAGAAGGAGGAGTTCCGGCACGTCATCGCCTGGCAGCAGGGCGAGTACGGGGAGTTCGTCATCAAGGACCCCGACGAGGTGGCCCGGCTGTGGGGCAGGAGGAAGTGCAAGCCCCAGATGAACTACGACAAGCTGAGCCGGGCCCTCAGGTCAGCCGGGGGCAGAGAGGGGCGCGCTTCCCCGCCGCATATTTCGGGGGCTCTGGCTGAGGGCGCCCCTCGATATCAAAGCATTTATATGCTGCTTTCTGGAAGTTCTCAGGGCAACTTTTATCCAGCAAGATAAAAATGCACGCAATAGTACAGTGAGCTTACGCAAAGTGTAGCCCAGAGAATGGATTTCAAGCTTGGAACTGCTGGGGGGACATGGAAAGGTGTCCAGCTGTCCCTGGCCAGGCCCGGGGGTGGGGTCCCCCTGCTGGAGGCACCCTGCCACCTTTGGGCCTTCCGGTGCTGCCTGCCGGCCTTCCTTGCGTGCTGGCACGGCTGCTGTGAGGAGCGGAGAATCCAAGATGGCGGCACCCACTGGCCTATGGCCACAGCCAGCTCGTCCTTCGTCCCAACTGGCCCATTGAGAGGAGCCAGAAGGGGCTTGGAAGAGAGGAGCGGGCTTTCTGAGATGGAAAGCTGCACGCCCTTCTTCAGGATCCACCCCACTCTCCTCAGAGGCCCGGTTCCCCTGCCCCCTCGCTCCCTTTTGCCTTGCAGGTATTACTACAGCAAGCGCATCCTCCACAAGACCCGGGGCAAAAGGTTCACCTACCAGTTCAACTTCAGCAAGCTGGTCTTCCTCAGCTGCCCCTTCCTGGGCAGCGCGTCCCCGTCCTGGCCCCTGTTGATGGGGGCGGCTGGACCGCGCCGGCCCCCTGGAGCAGCCACGGATGCACCAAGAGAGGTAACGGGGGCAGCGGTGGCTGCAGAGCAGAGCTCCGGGAGGGGGTGCAGAAAGCCCCTGCCCTGCCCCTTCTCTGGGCAGCCCCTCTGGCCAGCACGCCACATGCATCAGCCCACGGAGACAGCAGTGCCCACTCCGTGCTGGGGAACACCGCATGTCCCGTGTCCGGCTCTTCCCGAAGCCAGCGGCTCGTGGCTGAGTGTGTTCCAGTTCAGAGACTGGGAGCCTCGGTGCTGCAGAAGGCCGTTGCCTTCCGGGTCCATCTGAGGTGGGCGGCGAGCCAAGGCTGAGAGTGGCGTTATTGTCCGGGTCTGGGGTGGGGCGGGGCAGGGCAGAGCAGACCTAGCTGCCCCGAAACCCTCCCAGGGCCATGCTTCCTCTCCAGCTTTTGCAGAGCTTGGAGACTGCCAGAAGGCCCCCTGCTGAGCACCCGGCCTTCTCCAGGGGCAGCCAGGACCTGATCCACACAGAAGGCCTCCGGAGCAAGATCCTAGCAGGGAGTCGTGGCTGTAAGTGTGGCAAACGCTGCCAGGAGGGCCCTTGAGCTGCGGCATCTGGGTGTTGGGTGTTCATAGGAAAAAGATGCGTATTCTGCCAGCCTTTAGTTTTAAAAGTATTTAAGAGCCAAAGGCAGAGATACCGGTTCTTCAGCAAGGTTAGATCAAAGTATTGCAAATTTAAATGCTTTAAAATAAGCAACTGAGACCATTAAATAGGAATTTGAAACCAATATTGTTATATTTATTTTCACTTGTATTTGAGGACCCCAAGTACTTTAGAATTTAAAAAGATGTTAACATAATATTGAAGCAACATTTATTTATTTATTTATTTAAACATTTTTATGCCGCCCCATTCGCTGAATGCTCATATAGGGCTCAAACTTTTTTCTTTAAAGTCACATCATAAGGGAGGTAACACAATAAGATAGGAATTTTGCAATGCCTTTTTTCATAAAAAGCCTTTCCAGTCACCGTCACTGGCAGCCTTATTAAGTTGGCAGAACCAATCCGTCAGAGTTTATTATACAGTCACAAACCCCACCAAGGTACGAAGGCACACCCAAAACAGTCAGGTTGACCTTAAATAAATTCCAGTGTACTGATTGAACTGGCAAAGTACTTTAAAATCCCAGTGAGGATACACAGACTGATATATTACACAATAGATTAAAGAATGCGGTGAGAGCTGGTGTGGTGGTTACGGTGCTGGAATTTAGTCCTACCTTTTAAAATATGATTAAACTGTCCTTGTGCTTTTGCTGTGTACTACTCTGGGAATCTTTTGTGCTGGAAAAGCAGCACAAGGCCAAAGGTGGCTGCCTGCGTTTTGAAGTTACTATCCTGCCAGTATTTAACAGAGGCGTAAATCGCCACAGAACGTGTGCTTTAGTAAACTAACTTATTTAGTTAACAAAGCAGTTACATTTGTATACAGGTGTCTGTATTTCTTTCTTCAGAATATTGCATCATCTTGGAAGTTGGCTCCGATGTAAAAATAAAAAGGGAGTACCATTTAAAATTGTGCTTGCCACCTACGTTTTTTAATTCTGTACGCACTGGTTTGAATGTATGAACAAGCCCCCTGCTTCATGGATAGGGGAAACCGTTTTAGATAATCAGGCAGATGACTTAATTGACAAACTTTTCGTCTTTCCATCTGCCCCAACAATCGTGCGTACAAGTGCTGTGGAATCTGCATTTGCTTCTTTCCCTTTCCAGGTCTTGGGTCCATTCCCGCTCCGGGTCTCTTCAGTCCGTGCTGCCACGTCGGAACCCAGGATGGACTCCCCCCCCTGGCCGCTCTCCCGTCTGCCCTTCCTCACCCAGCTTTCGCTTCCCGTTCTGGCCCGCACATTTGCCCACTGCCCCAGTTCCCGCTTTTGCATCCGCCCTGCTTCCCTGGCCACGTGTTCCCCCGAAGCCAAGCCCTTGTGCCCCTGGATGAAAGGGCTGTGCTGCCGAGCCGGGCTGGCATTCCTAGACCTGAACACCTCCTGATGGGCATGGATTCTTCCCGTGGGAAGCAGGGAGGACCGCCCCCTGGACACCCAGCCCTGGCACAGGGCCACAGGAGCGCGGCTAGGCAGATGACAGTCCTTCCCGTTTCGCACTTGCCCCCTTGGGAAGGCGATGCGCTTGGTGCGGCCTGCCCTGGGCTGGGCCCTGAGCCAGAGCGGCCGGTCAGGCCCCTCAGCAAAGTCCGGCTGTGGCCAAGCGCCCTCACGGCAGGAGAAGAGCTGCGTCGCGCCCCATGGCTGAGCGGTGGCCTCCCACCGTGTTCCCAGCTTTAGGCCGACGGCCGACTCAAGGCCCCGCGGCACCGAGGCCCTCTGGGCGCGTAGCGTGGCTGCCCCCTGCAAGAGCCGGCCCCCGACGGGCCGCACAGCCTCTTCTGGTAGCACTGGGACCCCTCCACTAGAAACACTGCTAGCAATAAGAAACACCTATTTTCCACAATTTGAGGGGGGAATTGCATTAGCCAGAAAAAAAATGCTAAACTCCATCACTCCAACATCAGCTGCCTGTTTCTTGTTTTGTTTACCTTGTTGCCTGAAGAATTTTGAACAACAACATTATATGTTTTTTGGGTTGCTTTAATAAAGGCGTGCCAATATGAATTATAGCATGGATGGCGCTGAACTTCCCCAAAGAGTTCCCCTTGTCTCTTTTAGGACCCTTTGCAAAGATCCCACAAAACTCTGAACTGCCTGGGTCGACTGGCGCTGTAAAGCCACCGGCTGCTTTCCTGAGTGCACACGCTTCGCTCACAAACAAAGGGGGGCAGAGTGTGGATTTGGAGCTGATCTGGGGAGGGGGGCACTGACTTTTTAGTCCCAGTTCTGGGCTGTCCCGGAGATGAATTCCCCGGAAGTTTCACGTGTGCGGTGCGGGGGTGATGCTTGTGAACTGTACTGCGGCCGCCAGTCCTCGGCATCCCCTGGTGACCACCTGGGCTCGCTGCAGATGCTGCTGTGGTTCAGCTGACGAATGGAGCAAACATTTAAATCCACATACAAAGTAGACACCAGGATGTTATGGATCGGACGGGATACGTTTTAAATAAATAAATAGACACTCGGGTTCCCGCAACGAATCCTGGGGCTTTTTGCTTATGTGCTGAGAATGATTTGGGTTTTGTGTGCGACTGTTTCGTAAGCCATCTTGGATGGAAAGGGCTGTCGAAAGAAATATGTCTTCAAAGTAAATATGTGGAGACCCATGGAAGGTTGCGGAGGGGTCACTTCCCTCTCTAAAAGATGCAGGATGTGTTATTCACCTGACAGACGAGCAGTACTGGAGTGGGGGATTGTTTCTGGAGGGGCCTCGGTGTGCCCAGGTAATTTGGGGTCTGGATGAACCAAGGGTGTGCCCAGAGGATGTAGGCAGCCTGAAGCTGGCAGGTTTCGCTTCCTGCCTCAGCTTCCTGGAGGAAAATAAGTCTGGCTGCCTGAAAGGATTTCCCAGGCCCCTTTCCCACCCCCACCCCCGTTAGCGGGAAGGAGAAGCCCCCACAGACAGACTCCGTCCACGGGAGAAGTGCAAGCAACCGCAGGGTTCACACGGGCACCTTTACAGGAGTGTCCGGGTCCGCACGGGCTGGGGCCCCGATCCGGACCCCAGCTTGGGGCTGCACCGCTTCCAGCTCGCGCCTGCTTCCGACCGGCCGTTTCTTCTTACGCGCATTGCCGATCCCTTTGCGATGCGCCTCCCGCCCAGATCCCTCGCTCCCACGGTGCGGAGACGGTACGGCGGGTGCCCTCCCTGCGCAGGGCGGGCGGGAGCGCAGGGGGCCCCGGCGAGGCGAGGCGAGGCGGGGCGCACCTGCGCCGCTGCCCGTGCGCCCGCGGGAGGCTGCGCCGCGCCCCGCAC